>NW_025963779.1:75022669-75265169 GCF_023055435.1 Haliotis rufescens | reverse complement strand
CATGGATGACTTTTGCTGGTGAAAAAAATTGAAGATGGGCGGCAGACTCGAATAAGTGCGCCATTGTTATCTCGAGTTTTATCATGGAGTCATACTTAAATTGGATTACTTCTCAATTTTGTTTATTTTAGCATTCACATTCTAAAATACGTGTCATCCAATTGGAGTCTCACACAGGGGCCATGTGACCTGAAGACTTAACGTGCAAACAATTCCATGAGCCATTGTTCCAACAGGTGTAATAGAATAATTAGAGTTACTTCCCCTGGATTGTTTTTTACTTGTCGCTTGCATCAGCTGTAGACTCCCTTCTTGAGCAACCCATGGTATCGGTTTTATGTTGCAGACATACACTAGGACTTGTGAATACTTGGAAATACTTGGAAATGCCGATTGTATAAATATTTATTGAGTGAACAAAATACAATTTATCTTTAGTTATGGCGCCATTGGTACTGATGACACGCCTTTCTTGATACAACACATTTATACTAACCTTCCATTGGTCTTGAGAACTCTTATCCTCTTTTAATGAATACGTTAAATTGAACACTCAGTTTAGTTTTTCCTATTTTACATTACACATGTTTATTAACATCCAAACTTAAACTTGCCTTAAATCAGTGTATTTTTATGGGATGAAATCGTATCGCCGAAGACCAAACAATCAGAATATGTGAATTGATTGTCGTCTCAGTGCTTTGGAAGTCCTGGTAATGGGCAAAACTATTAACTATAAGCCTGGCAGCAACCCCGGGTACTCTCCCAATGTCAGTCTACAGATTGGGAGGTACCAAACCTTAGGCACCGAGAAGAATGGGAGTCGGACAACTTGGGATGCAAGCGTGACATTTCGAAAGCGAGGTCCGCATATTTGCCATGTTTTTCCTCAATCTTGTCAACACATTAGTGTCAAAGGGGACAGAAAATTCAAAGATATAAATGATTTCATTGGATGTATCAAAAAGGACAAGATCAGGTTTGTTGGCCTGGATACGTCTAAGGCTGTAAATAGGCCTATTCCAAAGAATTGTGTATTTATCATTTTTCATGACGCCCTCTACATAGTCCGGGTCGTACCATGGGTTGACCTCTGTGTCAAAACCACAAGCATGGCGAAGACGGTAAAAAAATGATCGAGCTACACCATCACTATAATTATTATTACTTACAGAGTAAAGTAAAAGATGCAGCAAAAAGGGTTTGGGTGATCCTGGCACAGTCAGGCTGGTTAGGCTCATCATCAGCACAGGGCCCTTGCCCCCTCTACACGCAGCCCAGACAGCGAATGGGACTACTCCCAGGAAGCGCTGCCTAGTCAAACCCACCCAGAACTTTTCGGAGAATGCGAAGACTCCCCATCACTGCAGCCTTCTGCATTACCCCGATTGTCAGAAGGGCTGTATTCCTGGTGGCAAACGCGGGTACTCTTCCAATGTCAGTCAACAGATTGGGAGGTACCAAACCTAAGGCACCGAGAACAATTGGGAGTCGGACAACTTGGTACTTGGGAAGCAAGCGTGACATTTTGAAAGCGAGGTCCGCATATTTGCCATGTTTTTCCTTAATCACATTAGTGTCAAAGGGGACAGAAAATTCAATGATTGTTATTTTTATTTTTATTATTATTATTATTATTATTATTATTATTATTATTATTATTATTTTTACAGATTAAAATAAAAAATGCAGCAAAGAGGGTTTGGGTGATACTGGCACAGTCAGGCTGGTTAGGCTCATCATCAGCTCAGGGCCCTTGCCCTCTCTACACGCAGCCCAGACAGCGAATGGGGCTTCTCCCAGGTATTATTATTATTACACACACACTACTACAAAGAGGTTTAAGGACACTATAGTAATATGAAAAAATAAATATACTCCTTTTTCACGAAGAAAGTCCGTAGCTTATCGAGAAACTTTAACATTGGGCTAAAACTTACTAAAGAGTACGGTTCTTAAGTGTATCATCCTTGATCAGTAACTTCCATTCCCGCCAGTGCGTCATCTGTGGGCCAGTTGTTGAACCGCTAATGACATGTAAGGCGGGTATCGATCCCGGGGCGCCTTAATAGAGGGGTTGTCCCCTTGCTTCCGTCTTCTCGCATATCTCACAAGGGCATTTCTCTTCCCCAGACAAACCTTCAGCAGTCAGTGGTCAGGGCGTCCCCTCTCACGCTGCTAGACAACCTAGTTCCCAGGATAGATAACCTTGAAGTTGACGGTTCGTGTCTATCCATCATACGGATGTAACATCATACATTGTAAATTGACATGGAAAACATTTTTGACACGGATATCAAAGACGTTAATACCTGAAGAGATGGCTTAAGAGATATTGCCAGATGATTCAATAGCTCAAAATATGTCTTGACAGTTATTTAGAAAGACGGTCTCCAGCGACCCTTTGGTATCATGTTCAGCTAAAATAGTATGTGTGTGCCGGAGATAGTAAATATAAAACGCCAACGCCAGTGAATAACCACTCTCGATTATCCGACGAAACCGATTCCAATGAGTATAATGTACGGAAACCTTTTAGGGCCATTTGTTTATTTATTTTTTTCGATACTATCTTGAAATTTCAAGACACTAATTGAAATATTAAGATATAGAAGTTGAAATTTCAAGATGCTAAGTTGAAATTTCAAGAAACTATCTTGAAATTTCAACTTAGTATCTTTTAATTTCAAGATAGTATCGAAAAAAAACCAAAAAAACAATTGGCCCTAAAAGGCTTCCGTAGTAAAGGGCAAATAATCGTGAAACTTATATGAAAGGATCACTGAAATTCAGTGATGACACCAGGTCTTTGCGAAAGGGTTAACATGTCCTGTCCTACCGGTAGCACTCGTCATTCATATAATTTGAATAAGAAAGTCAGTGTTCGTTGCTTGACGCCTCACAGCAGTTCCCCTGTCATACGACGGCTGCCCGTAAACAAACCAGACAATCAAGTGATGGACCAAAAAATGTATTGACACAAAAGTTCTGAGTTTTTGGAAACTAAAGGGAATAAAAACGATATGTTTATGTTGAATACAAGTGTAAAGATTCTGCTGATTATACGTAAAGAAAAACATACAAACCGTACCAATATCAATAAGACAAAACAATTGATTATTTTTCTTTTGGGTTTTGCTCGCAGTGAATTAGTGGGGGAATAAACGAGTCCGGGCCTGCCAAACCAGTAGCTGACCGTATGAGTTAAAACCACGCTTTCCGGCCTAATGACACTGTGAAACATTGTAACCACCCGATCCTCATTATCGGCTATGACCGCCTCCGTGGTCTAGTGGTAGAGCGTCCGCCCGGATGGCGGAAGGTCCGGGATTCGATCCCCGGCCGCGTCATACCAAAAGACGTTAAAAGATGGTACTTGTTGTTACCTTGTCTGGCGCTCGGCATTAAGGGGCTAAAACAAGGACTGGTCGGCTCGGAGTCAGTATACTGTGTCTGAGTGGGGTATTCATGTTAACTGCGGCATGGTATTTCAGTGGGGTAGCACTATAAATCGGCATCAGTCCGGACTAGTACAAGCAGCCACACACACACACACACGTGCATGCACGTCGCTATATAAGTGCAATAATCTTGGACGCGACGTTAAACCCCATTTCACCTCACCTCACCTCATTATCGGCTATTGCTAAAAGAATGTGATACTTGGTATCTAGTCTATCCTAGAAACAACGGGGTTTATATTTTTTCCCAAAGGATATTAATGGTCAGATATACACTTTTTTCTCCGCATGTTTTGTCATGTTCGGTAGATAACAATATACGTGTATTATCCTGTACATGATCAAGGATAACTGCACTCAATACATTAAATGCTTCTTTTGGACAAATGGTGGATTGGAAGAGACCCGTTGAAACACTAATTAACTTGTAGTGACTTAGTGAATGAAAGGGGCGTGAGATACATGCTGTTCAACAGGTCAGACCCAATAAAGATCCTACCTCTATCTTTCCAAGAATACCCATCATTTTCATGAATGTCTGGTGTTATTGAAATTATTAGTTCGTGAGGCTATATTATCATGTTCAGTGCCCATTTTATGTGTCGTTGTTATTGGCGCTTATATCAACGGGTGCTTTAAAGGAAAACCGTTAGGTGTTACAAATACGGAGATACAGTAAACTACGGTTATAACGAACACGCTTATAACGAACTGACGGATATTACGAACTGCTCTTTTGGTCCCGACTATTTGCTGTAGTTATGCTGTATATATGCTTATAACGAACTACGGTTAAAACGAACTAAAATTAGTAGTCCCTTTGAGTTCGTTATAACCGTACTTTACTGTATATGATATTACACTGAAGTGTCACCGACTATGCCATGGACCTACGAGTATCGACACAACTCAGGCCATGGCCTTCTTGTGTGATGGTTGATTACATGGTCGTCATATTAGACACAACCAATTTCATATTTCTACAACAAATTTCAGAGATAATAACAAACAAATGGGCTTTTATTTTGTTCTTATGTCTTATGATTAAGTTACATTTCCCAAAGGAATGGAAAGATTTCTTTACACGGCCAGTCTCATTTTGCCATTTCCTGCCATCTCTGCAGTTTGAGT
Organism: Haliotis rufescens; assembly: GCF_023055435.1. Classification (NCBI taxonomy): domain Eukaryota; kingdom Metazoa; phylum Mollusca; class Gastropoda; order Lepetellida; family Haliotidae; genus Haliotis; species Haliotis rufescens. The sequence continues at coordinate 75,260,577 of NW_025963779.1, read as the reverse complement.
TATTTCCGTTTCTGAATTTTACACCAACTATACCACGACGGTTCGCCGAACTATTTACTTGGTAGTTATGGCCGGTAGAAACGAATATATCATTGAAAGAACCAGGATTGCGTTTAATCTTTCGCTGTGCAAAAATCGTTTTTCACTTCACATTATAACTGATGCGGACATATTTTGTCACTTTGTGATAGATGACATAGCCCACTTCACAAAACCAGCATTGATAGCGTGATTAATAAGCATGGGTTTAACACTGAAAGATAGAAAATCCATACAATCTTTTTATGCTCTGCTCCCACGGTACAATCCTTTCTTCAATCATCTACAAGGAGGTCCGATACCGCAACCCAGAAATCATAATGCTGTAAAGGAATGAAGAAGCAGCACCCACATGGGAAGCCAGTTATTCTCTTGCATGATACATGGTTCCTGATAGCTTTATGTATGGCTTCCGAGCCTGTCGTTTTCATGAAAGACAAATCCATTTATCTGTCAACCTTGCAAAGTTGTCATCGCGGAAAACATATATGAAACATGAAAAGGCCACGGGTTAGTCAAAAAGGATATGTGGAAAGATCCAAACTTGTTTAAAGTACCGCAAACCAAAAGGTATTACATGGTGTATAATTCAAAACAGTTGCAATTGGTTAAAACCAAAAATAAATATAAATAAAATTGCCATGGACCAGTGTAATGTCTTTGCGCTTTGATCTTGTGCTTAGTTTAGTGATGATGATCTGTCAATTTGTGTTTTTCTCGGTTGCTCTTCTCACTTTGATTTGTTTCGGGTTACATTAATGGATCAGCCAGGTATGCTTTCTTAACGTCAAACTATACGTTTTGAATAATTCTACCCCAGACCTAGCCTTCAGACACCTTCTAAAGTGTCTCATGTAAGAATTTAAAAAATCAATTTTTGCGTGATAAAAGCCCATTCCACACGGAAAGAAACATTCCGATATCCTGCAAACCAAGATGATAATGCAGTGTGTAGCCACAGTCCAAAAACCATTGACTACGTTCTGTATGTCCACAGTCCAAAAAACATTGACTGCGTTCTGTATGTCCACAGTCCTGAAACCATTGACTACGTTCTGCGTCTCCACAGTCCTAAAATCATTGACTACGTTCTGTATGTCGACAGTCCTAAAATCATTGACTGCGTTCTGTATGTCCACAGTCCTAAAATCATTGACTGCGTTCTGTATGTCCACAGTCCTAAAATCATTGACTGCGTTCTGCATGTCCACAGTCCAAAAACCATTGACAACGTTCTGCATGTCCACGGTCCAAAACCATTGACTACGTTCTGCATGTCCACAGTCCAAAAACCATTGACAACGTTCTGCATGTCCACGGTCCAAAACCATTGACTACGTTCTGCATGTCCAAAGTCCAAAAACCATTGACTACGTTTTGCATGTCCACAGTCCAAAACCCATTGACAAGGTTCTGCATGTCCACAGTCCAAAAACCATTGACTACGTTCTGCATGTCCACAGTCCAAAACCATTGACTACGTTCTACACCATATACGGCAACTAAAGACACAATAACGAATTTATTATGTCGAAAGGTTTACACTTTCTCTTTTCTTTATCGCACATGTCTTGTCAAAATGAAAATTTGACACTTACAAGCAGTTTAAATGAAAGGACCGGTACACAGGTTTCCGATACAACGCTTTAATGTAAACATATGTGTAATGTTAACGTTAACAATGGAAATCTGCGAGCCTGTTACTGGAGAGAAGCTGCTATTTTTTCCATTGCTATATGACGTAATTGGTGTCATTATTTTATTGAATTATTTGAGTTTCTTTTTAAATCTTCCAAAATCAGTGTATTTTAACATTGCATTGGCCCTGTTATCAGCCAAATACAAGTCACTCCAACAAAACGATAGCATTAGTTAAATATTATGAATCGGGAAATATTATTAACCGATTTCGGAAATGTTAACTGACATTTGTTGCAGACTTAGGGTCGAATATCGGCCTCTTAGCCTGTCTAGATAAATCCCTGCGTCATATGAATTATTGTCAGTGATCTACTCATATAATGTCATCACTATGTTGTATTTTATACCATATGGAAGCTGAGACTGATTAATATCTGACATTGACGTGTGGAACGTACATTTCCTGGCGTTGCTATAAATGAGTTAAAATTAAACGTTTACAGTTTAACGTCATATCAGCATTGAATCAGTCACATAGCGAAGCCACGTCATCAAAACATTAAAACATATTGTCTTAAAGCACTCTGTGAAACATATTTTAGAATAGCAATATGAACAAGAGGACGGAGGCATGTCATTAGGCAGCCTCTCTCTTTCTCTGTTCAGTGTGAGTCGGCACTCAACGCGCTGACATTAAGTGGCTGATAACAATATGTCGTGTCTGTATCAACACATTTGGAATGGTTTTGATGGGTCGGTTGTGATCCATCTGAGTGGTGGTTTGGTCTGACTTCGAAACGGTTTACATGTACAGCAAATAACTATGGACACTACATACACTACACTATGCACGCTACCAGTTGTCTTTCACTGGCCTTAGGGTGGCGTTCAAGTTGTTGTTTTTAAAACCATTTGGTCAAAACTGTTCGGCACCAATGGACACAATCTGAAATTACATTAACACTCAAATTGCGTGGAAAGTTGAAACTACAGTAGTATGGCACTGTCCGTTGAAATAACTATGACACGGTTTAATTGGCCAGATCGATCTCCTCGGCGTTGTTACTAATCCAGTAATTTCCCATATGTTTCCAGACACCATTGGCTATGCACTCACAACACTCCATCGCGAAAAGCCATTTGATCTCCGCATCTTCTGAATGCATTTGGTTGATAGAGAAGTGTGTTGGTCGAGGTGGAGAGTGTAAATTCCATTGTTCGTGTTCCGTCGGAGAGGCGTTGAAGTGGTCAGTTTATTCATATGAAACTAATGTTTTGTTGTTGCCATTAGTCTTCAGATAAATAAGGCATTATCCGCTCTTTGAAGTTGTGGCTGCTTAATTTCGTGGCACGACTAAGTATGCGCATATTGTATTAAAAAATAGTACATAAAAGCCCCCTTAGGACAAAAGCACCTTCGAATATGAGACCAACTTTGATGAGATGAATTAATGTAATTATATTTCAGAATCATTCTTGCAAGCATATGCAACGAAACATAAAACAAATCTATCCGATAACTATAAATCATTGGTTTTTTGTCAAACATGACACAGCAATTGAACAAATATAAATTTACCTACATCATAGTAATGCAAGAGCTTTACACCAGTGAACAAAATGTATTTATATTTCTGATGGAATCCAAAAAGTAGATAATTTATTCGTGATTATAGTGGACAAAAAGTATTACTCCTCAGTTTTCGTCTATTCGTTATGGCAAGGACATCAAAATTATTCCTTTGGACGCACAGCTCGCACCTGTGTGAAGTATTGCAGACGAACCATGTGGACACCTGACTGGTTGGTGCACTGTGCCCATTTTGTCAACACAATCGAAGTTCTTTGAGCTGAAAAAGTTTGAAAATCCCGTCGTCACTGTTGTAGTCAGTATCTGAGTATGATATTTGACTGTCTGAAATTTGCTTTCGTTCTCGAGTGCTAGTGACTCCTGTCGTAAAACCTTGGATACTATGTATAAGTCCTATATCTTGCCAATATTTGACTATCGTTCGCATATTTGGGATAACTGTACGTCTGAGCAATCGCGTATATTAGAAAGCTTACATCTTGATGCCCTGAGAACTATATGTGGTGCCGTTCGTGGCACAAGTCATAAGAAACTTTATAATGAAACTAAATTTCAATCCTTGCAAGATAGAAGATACTGCCAAAAATTAACTTTTTCTTTAAAATGTATAACAACCAATTCCCAAGCTAAATTTCAATCCTTGCAAGATAGAAGATACTGCCAAAAATTAACTTTTTCTTTAAAATGTATAACAACCAATTCCCAAGCTATCTTTGTGATTTGATCCCAAACTTTGTTTCCGAAACTACAAACTATAATTTAAGAAACAGTTCTGAAATACAAGGAATTTATAGCCGTGCTTCTTCTTACGCCAAATCCTTTTTACCAGACACAATACACTTATGGAATGCTCTACCAAAGTCCAAGGAGTCAAGTAGTCTGTCAGAATTTGAAAACCTAATTACGAAAACCGAAAATAAGACTTATTTTGACCTTAGCTATGGCACTCGATTCTGTCAAATCGTTCACTGCCGCCGCAGACTCGGTTGTAGCGACCTAAACGCCGATAAGTATTATAACAGACATTTAATTGACAGTCCGTGTTGCTCCTGTGGATATCAGAGTGAAAACGCCCTACATTATTTTTTTACTTGCTGTAACCTTACTCAGATAAGACTTAATATGCACTTTTACACTACCGGTTATAACCTGGATACTATTATGAACGGAAACAATGAACTTGCTAACTCTGAAAACCAGAAATTAGTTGAATCCGTCCACGATTTCATCATCAAGACAAAACGTTTCAGCTCTTCACAAATTAATAATTAAATTAACCGGACAATAACCTCATGATTGACTATTACTTTTGTTACAAACGACTTGTTAGACACACACAAGCTGTAACTTTCTATTTATGTTCACTTTGTATTTGTATTTGATGTAATATGTACAAACATATTATTTTAATAATGTCTATATCGATGACGTCACATCCTTCATTTCAATATGTAATATATGTTGTATTGGAGCGGTGTTAACATAAGCTGTAAAGCTTGTTCACCAATCCCAACTCATTTCGATGAATAAAAATATGTTTAAACCACTCCTGTCGTTGTTTCTTTATTTATGAGTAGTAGAAGAGTTTGTCTGCAAAGACACTGGTAGTTGCTCTAGATGTTTTCCTAATTGTATCTTCAGTGTGGCCTTGCCGCTGACAATAGCACTAAGGATGAAGTACCTCCTCCTTTTCCTGGAAAGAAGAACTTGAAGTCTTTAACGCCTAGTTGTGAATACACATGCTGGCTTGAAAATAGTTTCAGCTGGGATACTCGAAGTGAATGATAAAATACCACACTCTGTTGTTGGGGGAAGGGTAGCTGCGTACGCTATTGCAAGCTAGAATAGACAAGGTGTTCCTATCCATTGATGTGACACGTTCCCGTATGTACTTTTGTTTCAAACCATTGTGGATTCGTTCATATGGACCAAAGCAGCCCACGTCCAGTGGACGCAGGACGTGAGACGTATGAGCTGGGAGAACAAAAGGACCGTGCTCTTGGAATGTGCCCAGTCGATAATTGGCAAGGAAATGTGTGATCTGTGACCATCGCACAGTAGAAGTGAAGGATGTGTTGGCTCCGTCCTCTGAGCATAATTTAGACAGTGGTCACTTAGATATGAGGTAAATATGTCTCCATTTGACCATCCAGAATTCCTCATGGTTGCACATTTGCCTGGGTGCCATTTTCAAAGCAATCTTAACGCTGAGGTGATCGTAACACCCATAGCTCAAAATAGACTTACGGCAATCGTAGCGCTTAAGGTTGTTTTGTACAACTCCACCCTGGACTGCATCCTGATAAGTAGTCACTGCGCATTCCACATCCCCACAACGTTGTTGTTGAAGATCTTGGAGCGGTCACAGTAACGGGCCAAAGATCCGTCCTGAGCTTAGAGGAAGGTCAACTTTAAGATTAGCTGTTATTCATGAATAGTATTAGCAATGGGTACACACAGGTGAAGGAAAATGGATGGCCTCCGACTACACCACCCAGCTTGGAAAAAGAGATAAATCTCTATTTAAGTTTCTTGTTATTGGCTCTATTGCTTCGTGAAGAGATGACCGAATTTAAAACTAAACAAACAGCGTTCATTGGAAGTTATTGGGGCCAAGGTGACATCAAAGGAAGTGATTACAAAGTATTTCACTAAGCTTCGTGTCATCATGTACAAATATTAAAAGAGATCTATGGAAAATACCTTTTAAGAACATGTTAAATAGTTTTACAAGACTAATTTTAGTACATATTTTACACAAAAAGGAGTCATATGTGATTTCGATGTTATTTATAAAGCAACAAACAACTGCCCTGATCGCGTATGCATATTGAAATCCCAGCTGGAGACCGACGTCATAGTGGAGAGACGTCCTCCATTTTGTTTCGTTTACAGTGCATTAATTTACATGACAATGAAGTGATTTTCCGTTATTCTCGGCATATTGAAGACGCAACATTGGGCTTTATGCTGGCTTGGGTTGTACTAATTCATCAAACAAAAATACCAAGTGTCATTTCTTGAAATTTCCAAGCAAAAAGGCCTATTTGGCGAGGAGGAAAGGCTCGATAAAGCGATGTCAGCGAGGAGGAAAATGGAAACCGATGTCTTTTTGTATTTTGAGGCATTAGAGAGATTAGAGAGAACTAGACGAACCTGGTTACACATTTTTTTTAGCATTAATTGTTACATATAATCCATGACGGACTACCATTGTACAACAATTACAAAGGACAATGCACATTGATCCGTTTACATGCTAAGATTATATATTTGGCACTATTTTGGTGAACATAATTTCACGTAGTCAGGTCATGGTCTTGCGTACTTGAAAGCCTTGTCTGATTCTGCAGAAAGGTCACTCTTATTTTATTCACAAAACATGCAGGATGAACTTTTCTTCATCTTTTAGGGTGCCAACACTATCCTCACCTGAATCCCGAATACCAACTAATTTTTCACTCTGACTACCAGAATACTACTCACCAGAAATCTCAAGCATGGAGAAAAGGGTGCGGTTTCAAGTAAAATTACTGAAAAAATATCGAAGGGAATGTAAATGTATAGGAAACATTTGCGTTCACCATTATTTTGTTGAATCTGCATAATTATCAAATACGATCCCACATCGCCGACCACTGAATACGCTCTAAATAGACCCCCGAATCCCGCCTACCAAAAGGGGGTTGGCAGCCTCATTTTTTGGACGTCTTTAATAAACTAGAGTTGAAGTTCAGAATCAAGCCATATGCACAGTATCTGTTAGCCCTGAAATTAATTAATTGAGTGGGGGTGGTTTAACCTCCCGAATCCCGCCTCTGGATCCAACCCCGACGATTATTTCAGTAATTTTCTGTCTAAATCTGGGATAGGTTATTGTTACGTGAGATACGTGTGAATTTGGTATACATTGTGAGAGAAATTAAAATTTGACAGGTATTTCAAGTGTGATCTTGTCAGTGTTAATTCATTTATTTGTTGTTAAATAAATGTATTTCATTCTTCGTTTGTGTCTTTCTAATATAAGGTAGTCCATGTTATAATCATGGATGTTGTTTTGGCAAGACGAGTAGAGTCACTGTGCATGTAGTAGGCTAAATGTCTGCCACTAATATCCCTCTATGGATCAATGAAGTACATATTATTATAACTGTTTACACGGCGGCGATATGTGTTTAGCTTGGATCAAAACCAACAGAATGCAGATCGGCTTAACGGTTTCATCTCACTGTGCCCTCAACCTGGATGTCGTTTTAAGTGATTAGGGGCTACAGTTCTCCGTATGTGTGGTAATAGTATGTGTAATAGTGGGCATGTGCAGTTGAACAGTTCTCTCAGAGCGTTTAATTTAATGTCTGATTATATGGGTAACTGATAGCTGAACACTTTTAAGATGAATTTCGTTGAATTACTTCATATGTTTATTAGTAATCATTTGTGAGTGATAGGTCCCAGTGTTGCCACGTATATGAATTGCTTGACCTTGCCTCACTAGTCATTGCAATGTATTAGATGTTCAAATGATGTTCGGTGCTAACTCCCAAGGTGGACAGAATCAATTTCATAATGGCGTTGCTGTAGAAATACCTACCCGGCCAGAATAAACACTTCCATCAACTCAATCACAATATATCTTGAAATTCACAACCATCCTGGAGACGACAAAGATATTTTCATTCAGATTTCTTATCTAACCTGAAGTTCTTTTCTGACCTGAAAACAAATTCGCAGTGAGAGCAAGCCTTTTCAAGCAATCTATCAATACGAACTGATGTTCAGCTTAACAGTCAATGTATTATTTGATTAATCCTACTTCCATAATTCCAAAAATTCCTAACTTGCATCACTTTGTGTATATGCTACTTGTAATATAAATATGTATATGTTACATAAAATATATTTTAATAATTGAACATTTCAGGACTGCTATATTCTGTTTTTGTGCCAGGCTTACGTGCCATTGAAGATGATGATCTGGTTCAAGATGTGCCAACCTACTACAGTGTACAGACAGTCTAGGTCAAAAGACTTCCACTACTTCCCCGCACCTCATCTGATGCACAGCTCCTACCAGTCTACACTCAAACCTCTACTGGGGAAGAATTCCTGCTTCACCAAGACGAGAAGATGCTCATCTTTACAACTGTCGACAACCTGAGACATCTCTCCATGGCAGACACCTACTTCAGCGACGGTACCTTTGCCATCTGTGCAATTGTACATCATCCATGCTACTGTTAATTATAAGATGTTACCTCTCGTTTATGGACGTCCAGATAAGCGCCAGCCCAGCTAACAAATTCACGTTGTGACAACGTGGTGACAACGTTGTCTTTACGTTGTGGTAACGTTGAGGATATTACGTCAATATAACGTTATCCTGTGGACTCACATTTATGTTGTCACAACGTCATGGCCTAACGTTATGTTACGTCATATTCACGTCGTCACAACTTTGTGATAACGTTGTATTTTACGTTGCGTGAACGTTGTATTTTTACGTTGTGGGAACGTTGTATTTTTACGTTACCAATCTACGACGTTACCGACCCGTGAAGATTCCGGGGTAGAATAGGTCTTCAGCAACCCATACTTGCCGTAAAAGGTGACTATGCTTGTCGTAAAAGGCGACTAACGGGATCGGGTGGTCAGGCTCGCTGACTTGGTTGATGCATGTCATCGATCCCAATTGCGTGGATCGATGCTCATGATATTAGTCACTGGATTGTCTGGTCCAGACTCGATTATTTACAGACCGCCGTCATATAGCTGGAATATTGCTGAGTGCGGCGTTAAACAACAAACCAAAAAAACACACCCAAAAACCACGACGTTACCAATCCACAACCTTACCACAACGTTGTGACAACGCCTTGTGTTAGCTGGGAGACAACTTACCAAAATATCACTTTCGCCAAGCCAAGCTCCAGATCCAGTCTGGTGGCAGACTGGCACCAAATAGAAAAAAAGTACCGCAACCTTGACTCACAAAGAGGAACAAAAATGATTTATTGACCGGCAAGAACACTCCTACTGACTATGCTGATGCTGTATCGCATTTAGTTGTCCCATACATGTGTATGTGTATGTGAATGGCTTGCAAATGCACAGAACACGTTCAATATGTATGTGTAACTTTCTCTCATATTTCAAAGGATTATGCAAATTATGTATGAATAAATTTATGAAAACATATTTTGGAAATTGCTACTCAGAATGTTTGGAAATATGTATAACATGTATCTATGTATGAATGAATAAATTAAATGAACAAAGTATGTTTCTGAACATGTGGAATGTGTATGTATGTTTCAGAATTTGTTCCATGAATATATGGAAGATTACAGTGGTTCCCATTACAGTTGGGCCTATATCATTGCAACAGGCTATAGTTAATCCCCCATTGTTTACCTATCTGCCATGGCTGACTGCATTTCTACCTAGAACAATAGGTGAGGGCACAGTGAGGTGTCCCCGGATAACATCGGATTATATGTTACTGTTGGGGACCATTTCAATATTTTTTTACTTGTTCAAGATTGTCTGTAGAGTATACTTAATAATAACATTAAAATATTACGTAAACTCTCAATCAATATCGTTGTACAACTGAGTTACCATATACCAAAATCAATGCCGTTATAAACGTTCATCATACTACACGTGTGGTTGAAGTGTCGCGCACATCAGGGCGTTGTATTTATGTATATATTTATGTGTATACATTTCAAATCAGTGGTGATGATGTCAACATTAGTTATTATGTCATTAGTTGTGGACACATGCTGTCGTCATACATTCCCATTCCCAAGTAAGTCTCTTGTTGGATTTAAACATGTATCCTTGATAACAGGATACGTCCTCCACGACGGGATAAATTGATCTATTGATCACACCAAAAGACGTTAAACTATCATGGTACTTGATGTTACCCTGTCTAGCGCTCAGCATTTAGGAGCTAAAACAAGGACTGGTCGGCTCGGAGTCAGTATACTGTGTCTGAGTGGGGTATTCATGTTAAACTGCGGCATGGTATCTCAGTGGGCTAGCACTATAAATCGGCACCAGACCGGACTAGTACAAGCAGCCACACAAACAAGTGCATGCACGTCGCTATATAAGTGCAATATTTTTGAACGCGACATTAAACCCCATTTCAAATAATTAATAAATGATTTAATACCATATTTGTACTTTACTGTATGATTAATAATTTATAAATGATTTAATCCCATATTTGTAGTGTATGTACTGTATGTAAAATGTTTAAACCACAGTTCATTTGTAATGACAACGAAAAATCATACACCCCAAAAGTGGTCTCTGCAGGAGACTTTATGTGTTAATTCTGATCAAAAAACTTTTGTGCAAGAGTTGTATGACGCTCTTTGAAACCTTCGTTGAAAGATCATGCTCGATTGAACCTAAAAAATTGTGATATGTAGACGCTAAATGGTGGAGCTGCTGGAATTTTGCTCGACTTAAAAACGGGAAAGTCATCTTGTCATACAATCTTGTGAAGAGTTTATTTGTCACTCTGAATCTTTAATCTGTTCATATATCTAGATTTATAAAACATATGCGGCAGTTTCACTAGCCTCTTATATTTCTTCGACATGAAAGCATGAGATAATTCTTAACGAGTCGTAGACACATGACTACCTGCCATTGGCATGTCGGGCGTTGTTCAAACATAATTCAAAATGTAAAAGCAAGATAATATTACTCCATATATATATGACTCCAGATACCCTACGTGTGTGGTATGTTTATGTTTCATTTTACAAGAATAATTATGATATATATTGCTTTTCTTCGGATTCTAAAGCTCCTGAGGATCTCTCTGCCATGATCATTATTCTCACTAAATGTCAGGGGTTATTCTGAGTTTACCATACGCAAGTAACGGTTGAACTACAACATATATGCATTTTAGCCTATACTTAACAAATGAGTGATTGAAAGTAAGGGCTTCGCTTTAGTCTTTGGGGAATGAAAAGCCATGATCCATTTCCTACCAGTATAATCAGCAGTCGGCTAGCGCCACACTGAGCGAAGAAATTGTATTTTCTACTTTGCTTTGAAGAAAACAGCAAAAAAGGTAGAAATAATGACCAATTTTGTAGATCGGTAACATTCTCCGGAGCTACAATGAATCAAATGTAACCCAAGTTCGATTGAAACGGGCAAAAAAGTTTCGACTGCAGCGTGGTTGAACCAGCGCTCATCTTCCACCACACTGAGTATCGATAATGTCCCTTCACTCCTCTAATACGCAACTTTTTCTTCATTCCTTTTGGCTCTGTTGCAAGATCAGTTTTGACGAAGCGATGACACTGCTGTGATGAAATGAAATGCCATATTCTGAGATTTCTTTTGATTTTGGGTATAAAAAGTTTGATTACTGTTCGGATTAGCGATCTAATCGTGCTTTTGTCGCAGGATGGGTTAACTTTATTCTCAAGTGACATTCTTCCGACCTCCAGGGCACAATGGAGAACCTCTCAATCAGATTAAAATGAAGCTAATATGACGTTTTGTTAGATTGACTGTAAATTTAGAAACGCTTGTATTTGACGGAGACATTCAATACAGTACTAAAGCATATTGCTTCATAGATCTTACGAGTCGGTGTTCACCACTGGAACACAAGACATTAATCTAACATATGAGTTAGAATCGAATGAGACATCCAGAATGAGACACACGAATTCTCATTCTTTTGTTTGTTTGCTTTTTTTAACGCCGCACTCAGCAATATTCCAGCTATACGACGGCGGTCTGTAAATAATCGTGTCTGGACCAGACAATCCAGTGATTGACATCATGAGCATCGACCCACACAATTGGGATACGATGACATGCATCAACCAAGTCAGCGAGCCTGACTACCCGATCCCGTTAGTCGCCTTTTACGACAAGCACAGTCGCCTTTTACGACAAGCATGGATTGCTGAAGACCTATTCCACCCCGGATCGTCACGGGTAATTCTCATTCTTAAAAAAATAATGATGTCTGGTGGAATGTGATGAAGCCATGATCGATTTCCGATCAGTCTAATTATTATTCATCAAATGCCACTTGATCTTGTATTTTTCTACAAGGTGTCGATTGTTTTTCAATGTGACATCATCCTTCACCTAGACTACCACAACTTGTAACGTCATCTCGAAATAGGCAATTAGTTCAGACAGTTTGTTCGTTGCGTATCTCATCTATAATTGCAACAGGAACACCTTAGTTGAAGCCAAACCCGATTAACAAACACACAGAAGATGCATACCATGACCAGGTCGTGGGTACGGGTTAACATTAACTTGATACGGTTTTGGACACGGGTTTACCATGATGTCTTTGTTCTGGCATCAACTATTAATACTGTTATCTATGGTATGTGACATGAAACAGACTTCAAGCAAATGGAATTGTCAGAGTAAAAATCTAGTCTCATGAATAATTGTAACATTACATGGCTGATAAAAGATGTCCGCGACGGATTAGCTTGTCCTGCAAAATAATTGAGTTATTAAAGATTTATAAGAAATACATGCACATTTCGTACGCGTGTCTCATTACTTGTATTAACCAGGTGATATGTGATATGATGAATGTTTGAATGTTTAAATCGTTTGGTTTTATTTGAACTTTTGTCTAGGCTGTTCTCGTGATTATGTGGATGAGATATTGCCAAAGTGACCTAAAATGTTTACTAATGCATTCACACTTAACAATGGCTCGGGGAGAATTTACTACAATGAATGTGACAATATAACGGAATTCCGCGATTCACTACACATTCCGATACTCAGTCAGTTTCTATAATTCTTCACAACCCCACCCCTCAGATCCCTTTATTGAGGGGCAGGGGGGTCGCGTGTGGGAAAAGGGTTCGCTCGTCACCAATAGGCCCGGGTTCGATTCCCCCATGGATACACAGTGTTAAGCCTATTTCTGGTGGCCCGCCGTGATATTGCTAAAAGAAATACTATACTCACTCACTCTTGATACTGTGAGAGAGATATTTTTCAGAATGATTTCAATATAATGTGTACAGTTAACCCACAAGGTGACTTTGCGTAAATGTATCTTTCGTCCACCCTAAACCAATACATAACTGATGTGTGAACACGAGTAAGTCCTATCTGCTTAATTCATATATTATATTATGGGATAACACATTCTTAGTGAGGTACAGATTCTGGTACTTTTCAGGGGGTTGAGTCCCATCCGGGATTCGAACCCACACTGCCAGAGTGAGGCACCTAATCGCCAGCACACAAAATCAGCGATCTAACCTAACCTGCTCGGGAGGTAGTTATACATTTTAATTTGGTGAAAGTCACGAACACGGGAATGGTGCTGACCATGGATTATGATCAGGGCGGATATGGGAATGAAACCCACGATCGGATCCTAGCACCACATAGGGAGCAATTCAGACGTCGATTTGCAGCGCATGAGACGATAGTGTTGATTAAAATGGAAAAAAACCCAAATCGGTTACCGGGCCGTATCTCCACTGAAAGGGCTAGGTCCAAGAGCCATCCATGTGGATATGGAATCAACGTTAGAGGAAGATAGTCCTCCCTTTGTCACTGATAAGAGGTGGGTGGCGGAGTTCAAGAGGGAAAGGGAGAGCCTCGAAGATGATCAAGCACCAGGAAGACATTGAACTGAAGAATATATTGATATCAGAATTTTCGTCGTTATGAAACAGACACGGCTGATTTTGTTGAGCGATTTGCAGCAATGGATGAATTGGTTTCCTGCGTTCACCATTCTCATCCAGCGACTAAACAACTGCCAGAACAGTAGAAATATCTAACGTCTTCTCGTTCCAAAGGAATACGTCTGGTGAACTACTCCCGAACGTCAGACCCTGAATGGCCAACTTTATGCTAATCTGCTAAAACAACTGCGTAAGAATATGAACACTCACTGAGGTTCCACCAGGACAATGTACCTGTGCACAAGTCTGTTGTCGCCTTTTGCTGTAATGCATGAATAATACTTGAATAATAGAGTAGAATTTCAAATGCTTAATCCCAGGGTGCCTGTGTCCTTAATCATACAAGTCGGCGTGATTGTGACAACAATCTTACTGGAACATAAAGATATGACTGTATCTACTTAGACATAATATCTTTAAAGACCAGTGACTTCATCTTCTTAGAAATATATACTGTCAGATATTGCCATTTCTCAGGGACCAAGCATTTCGACCTAATGGGAAAGATACTTCAAATCTAGCTTTGGCAGTAACCATTCTAAAGTAAACTAGTGTCCAAAAGAAACGATACCAACTTATTTTCAAAATTGTTTTTTACTAAGTGAATTGTCAAGTATGAAAACATGCCAATTCGTATTGCACATCCCAAACACAGCATAGTCGATAAAAAAATACCGGGAACACGTGATCACTTCCGGGAAAAAACGTAAATTTCGTGAAAGTGACATTTCCCTCTCTAGCATGTTCTGCACGTGCAGAAAAACTGTATAAAACGGCTGATCAGACACGTTGATATCACAGCAACAAAAAGAACACAAGATATGCCACGTTTGACAGCCATCGAGAGAGAGAGAGAGCCGTTGGAATGGTCCAACAAGGAGCGTCACACGTCGACGTCGCCAGAAGTTTGGGCTGCGCCCGCATCACTATCACCAGGTTGATGCAGCGGTTACGTCAGACAGGTCAGACGTCAGACAGGCCCAGGAGTGGAAGACCACGAGTAACCACGCCCCGTGAAGATCGTTACATCCGGGTATTACACCTGAGGAACCGCACCGTAACAGCGACGTCCACGGCGGCTACAGCACTGGGACACAGGATCAGTCGACAGACCGTCTACAGGAGACTACGGCAGTATGGTATCCGGCCACGTCATCCCTACCGCGGACCGCTCCTGACGCCTCGACACCGGAACAACAGACTGATCTGGGCCAGGCGAGTTCGACGTTGGCAACGGCGGGACTGGGCACGTGTTATGTTCTCTGATGAGAGCAGATTCCTCATCTTCAGAAACGATGGACGGCAGCTTGTATACCGACGATTTGGTGAACGTTTGGCGCCTAACTGTATCCAACAGGTCCGGCCGTTTGGAGGTGGAGGGTTAATGGTTTGGGGTGGCATATGTGGTGACGTCAAAACGATGCTTGTCGTAATTCGTGGAAACCTGAATGCACAGCGTTATCTTGATGACATCCTACGGCCTGTTGTGGTGCCCTTTATTCAGCAACAGCCTCGTGGACTCCTTTTCCAACATGACAATGCAAGGCCACACACAGCAAGATTGACACAGAACTTCCTTGCCAACGCCAACGTACAGGTTTTGCCATGGCCCGCATGTTCACCGGACATGAATCCCATCGAGCACTTATGGGACCACCTCGATCGGCAAATCCGACGTCGCCGTGTGCCTCCAGTCAACGTCCAGGACTTGGAACGATGTCTCCTCGAGGAATGGCAACGCATCACTCCCAACGTCATCAGACGTTTGACGTCATCAGTCCGTAGGCGTGTTCTGGCATGTATTGATGCTCACGGTGGACATACCCGCTACTGACTTGACTTTGAGACGTGTGGTGTGACATTTCCCGTTGTTTCTGTGATCAGTGCTCTAACGAAATGTTCATTTTTCGACCCCACCCATCTTTAAAGGCTTGTCATATTGGTTGTACAGATTTTATTGACATGAAATTTTTGTACAGATGTTGTGAAAGGATTTCTCAAAAGCATAACACCAATCCTAAACTTCTGCATTGTTTAGTTTTTCTTTTATGTCGTTGCAAACAGGTGGTATCGTTTCTTTTGGACACTAGTTTATATAGAGGTTATCACACGAGCGTGTTTGGAGATGGTAAATATCCTGCATTAGGAATAAACATTGTATTTAGCGAGCCTTGGTGAGCTAAATACACAGTGTTTATTCCTAATACTTGATATTTACCATCCCCAAACACACCAGCTTGATAACCTCTTTATCATATAATGCCATTCTTTAATTCTGTGCATGAAATCGCTTTCCCTCTCTCACAAACATTACCGAAACTCTGCGAGTTTTCCTGGAATGCGCGCATTAATATTTATTACGTCAGAGGGTAAGTGATGTGTCAGTCGCACAGTGACAGTAGCCAATATAGTTCCAACTGAAATCTGTTTCTTATACAGTGACGAAGCAACATATACGCAAGACAAAAATTGCTTTTACTTGCCTTTCGCGGCAATCCATCGAGTCTGTCCGCTAGAGTAACCGCCCTTTGTGAAAGGGAAGCTGCTCAAACCCTAGTCTATGAGACGTCACGGCCACGTTCAGACGTTTATGACAGTCGGCCTGTCCTGTCATAACGTTAAGAAGTGCAGTCAGATGTATACACAGCGACAATACGGTACAAGGTAACAATTCAAACATATTTCGGCCAAATCCAACTATTTCAATTTGTGGAAAAGATTTCAAGCCGCAGAGGTCTACAAGCAGAGATATGGCTACTGATCCCGCTTGGCTAGGCCTAGTGCCCTCGCAACATTGTTTCGAAATTTATATCTCCAAAGTTATAAAATGCCTTAGCTACGTCACAGTTGGACACTGATTTTCAGTATATTAGACCGTTCTTTTGATAATGATTGCAACTTTCCCATTGGTTTATCCAGATTCTCGATGGTTAATTCTGACTCGATCACCGAATGACAAGGGCGACGCCATGTTTGTTTATAAACACTGAAAGTAGTCCCTACTTGACCTTTGATATTTGCATCTCTATCCGCATATGACCCCAACGGATATCGTTTTTATCCCTTTTGCTTTATCCTGCCGAGAAACCTTCCCATCATATGATAAAGACTGAGATGGGCTCAGGAGCGAACAGTATTTCTTCTGATTCTTTTGGTTTTCCTAAACGGACCAGCTCATTTTAAATAGCAAAGTGAGTGAGTGAGTTTGGTTTAACGCCGCTTTTAACAGTATTCCAGTCATATCACGGCGTGTCAGCTTAACTTAATGTGGGAGGAAAGCCCGAAGCTTTAAGTGATGCAGGTCTCAGACGTTTACCACTTCGGTGAAACCCACGAGCACGGTTATGGTGTTGACAAACCTAGAAACATAATCGGGGCGAACCGGGATTCGAACCCACAATCATAGGTTTCTGGCGTGCCTAAGAGACGCAACTCTGCACAGCGAATCGCGGCGCCTTAGACGACTGGGCCACCCGTGCCCCCCAAATAGCAAAGTAATTTCTTTTGAAGATATTGATGAGTATGGGGAAAATACATTGTTTGTAGCGAGTTTTACACCAACATAGCCCCTACTATTAACTAAGTGGAATATGCCTCTGCAATTAGAACGACATCTGGTAATGGCAAGGGCTTATCTTCTCAGTATCAGTATTTGTATTTAGCGACATCATCCACTCGTTACATACACATCTGTCAATATCAACGTGCTGGTAGACAGATTACGTTCCAGTGCAATGTGATGTAATGTCCTACTTCCAACGGAAGTTATAAATTCGACATATACTAGTACATTGCTAATTGCTGTCAACTATTTCAGTGAGTGAGTGAGTGAGTGAGTGAGTGAGTGAGTGAGTATGGTTTTACGCCGCTTTTAGCAATATTCCAGCAATATAACGGCGGGGGACACCAGAAATTGGCTTCACACATTGTACCCATGTCGGGAATCGAACCCGGGTTTTCGGCGTGACGAGCGAACGCTTTAACCACTAGCCTACCCGGCGGCCCCTCAGCTATTTCAAACATGATGAACAGCAGTATTGTATGACAACCAGACTGATTCAAGGTATAGTATTTTATGATTCTGAGTGCAATATGTTTGATTGCCACTACGATTAAAATCTTTATAGTCTGATATGTAAAGTCGATACATTTTAAAACGATCGATGATTACTTAAATTTATGATGAAATACCCCGGTTCTCATCACTGAACTCATAATATGGTAACAGTTCTTTCCCCTCGCTCCAGTACTTTTAATTACGCAGATCTTGCAGGTTATTGACTGCAGATCAATACATGTCAAAAGAACCGGCCTCTGTCAAACTCGGAAATTTTGTCTCGTAGATATTCAAAATTGGTTATCATTATGATGTTGTTTGTGTTCCCGAAAACCTTAGGTTTCAAATCTGATTTGAATGAATAACAAATATAGGTGCACAACACTTCTACATTATGCACAATTGCCTAATCTATATTTTGGAATAGGATCCCCAACAGAAACTATTAAAGGGGATTGTTTGGAATTAAATACTTTCAATGTTTTAACAGGAAATACTTCAAGTACTCCATGGCATGTCGAAAAAACTATTTCAATAGAATTGATTTGCAATTGGTTTCAATGTGCACTCAAGGAAAACCCACCAATCCTTCCAGTAATCTCCGCGCTTGCATCCTGGGACATTTGAGAATAGAGAACATGTCGTGAAAGGTATTATATTAGCACAACCAAGGCTGACGATCGTGTCTAATACGCACAGCTAGTCATTTACCCAACTCGAGGACGGTTTTGAAATTTGAGAATAAAAGGATGAAGTCAAGATCTAAAAGCTCAAATGTGTTCGGAGTGCCCCACTTTGTTGTCCTCACGATTTGATTCATTGGAACCTAATATAATGTTGTTAACTATCAACGCATACAAACTTTGTAATATATGGCTCTCAATTTTTCGTGTCAATTGCTGCAAGCACCGAAGCAGTAATCACCTTTAAAATGTGTTTTTTTGCACCAAAGGACATCGAAAAATTAACTTGTAATATTAACCTTCACTGACGTTGAATTACGCAGATATTACATCAACATCACAACGTTATATGCTTCCTTTTAATCAGGGTAAAGTTGCACTATTTCAATATCAATGTTGAGAAAACGCATTGCGTGCAATTATGAGTTAAGTAGTATGCATTGACGACATATAAAACTGTCAAGAGGGGCCAGAAGGTCAATCAATCTTTGTTCGATACCAAATGTATCAGATCATTTGACCTCAAAGTAATTCGATCATTAAATAGACACAAAGAGGCATATTTGGTTATAATACAATTTGAGAACATCAATTTGCACGCATATTTTGAAATGGATTCATTTTTGAATAATTACTAGATGAAAATGAGAATGTGTTATGCAGTACTATGTTCAAAAGGTAATAGTATATCTCCAATCGATAAAAGCTCCAAATGTCTTCATGTTTGCCATATTACATCTTAAATATTTCTTCTGAAATGTATATTTCTTGGAACCATGAATGGTATTAATAGTACGTTTGATATCTTCTGTAGTATTCATTATTTCAGCATTAACTGAATATGATTGATGTAAGGTAAAGTGTTGCTCGGGATACTACATTAGTTGATTGGATATTGTTGTTTGAAATAACATATTAGAATGACTTGCACATATTATTTTCAACATGCATCACTGCCTAACATAATAATTCTCATTTGCCTCGGTACTGAATTATTTTGCATCGCTTTGTTGCCTCCAGCTTTATGTTCTGTTAACGTTTCGCTGTTTGTGATAAACACAATATATGCACACAACAGCTGTCTGAAAAAATGAATTGCACAATTTTAGGTCGAATAAAAATACTTATTTAGGTAAAGGTTAACAATATTTCAACACACAGACATATCAATTGTTCCTGCCATATAAAGATAGATAGAAAATAATATTTAAGAGGAAACCGGTAGGACCTGTTGCCTAAAAAATAGTATGGCGTTAGTAAAAGAGAAGATGACATTTAAAATCAATACCCATGTTAGAAGAACGCCTCGTTAGAGTTTAAAATAAGATAAATGCTGTCTCTCTGGTTCTCAGTGTTTGTAAATGCCGGAACAAGCCATTTTTAAAAAAGATACCGGGACACTCTGGTTTGTGTTATATCATGTGAGAAATCAAGTGAAAGAGAGGTGTTTTTCTTTCGTTAGCTCTTAAAACATGTAAATTGAATGAGGGATCGTTTACTGCCCCTGAGATACAGTTTCGTGCAGTGTCCTTTGACATTAAATAATCAATTACACTTACTACCATAACTTTTTAGGTACCCATCAATTTACATTAACTACTGTATAATCATCACACGTAAAATGTACGTTGTAAATATTACGTTAAATTTAATTCCAACTACATCATCCGAGGTGTGAAAATGTTTCATTCTTTAGTCGTAGAGTGGGTTCGTGTAAGTAATACACATACCAAGAAGAGTATTTATGCTACACGAATGTGTTCATATAGAGTAATACAGTTCATATACGTGGAAGAATATATAATAAAATAAACGCGATTAACCCCTTGCAATATTCATAAGAAATCTCTGTCCAAACAGTGTCGATTGTACTATTCCGACTGTATCATGAGCAATTATTTATGAATCACTATCAAATAGTGATGATACCTCGTGTTCCCGAAAATGGTGGCAACCGTCACAAACACATACAAAGGCAAGTCAACTGTTCACCTGAAAAACACGGAAACATATGGCACAAGTCGAAATAGGGAATTGCATCGAACATCACTGATCTGTTAAATTTGCAAATGCCCTCCATATGTCTGCCATAAACCCTTATGAAAGCTTTACTGAGGCCTTGATCAAACAACCTCTGAGCAAGAGCTGTATGACGACTGCATCGCAAAAGTTGTGAAATGTAGACACCAAGGGCGGGAGCTGCAGGAATATTGCTAGACTAGAAGGGAAAGTTGACTCTTGGAAAGTCAAAATGATTCCTCTTGTCATACAGTCTTGTGGATAGTGTTTTGTCACTCTGAATTTTTATGAAACAGATGAAGCGGTCTCACTGGTCTCCTTTACGTCTAGTTCAGGTGGGTAAATTAGCGGAAGAGATGTTTTGATGTTTATTAAACGATATTGTATCTTTCATATACCCGAAGCTTAAGTTAAACTTCTTTGCCAGATTATCTTGTTTTGACTCTGCCAATCTGAGGAGAAATTCTGATTCATATGCATAAAGAAACAGATCAGCAATTGGAGCGCAATTGGTGCCCTTGGTGATGCCTACTTCTTACCTAAATGCTTTACCCCATATTTTACATAGATGTAAACGATGAGGAAGTCCAGCATTTCACATATTGTTTTCTCGGTAAACTTCAGATGGTTTTTGCTTTCATATTTTGGCAAATTGTCCTGAACCGCTGAAGATTGATATATAACTCCTTGTATTTCTATGGCTACCACGTTTTGTAACAAAAGCCCCATGGATCAAGGAATGAAGTTTTTCCCTTTAGTTTGCCATATAGGATAGTGTTGGACAAAGGTGAAAAATCCAATAGTTTGACAAAATGAAACCTGGTTCTTTTCTGAGATTGTTAAAAGTCAAGCAAATCCTTTGAGTTTTCGACAATCCACATGGTAATACTTGCCTCAAATACTTCCTGTGAATTTGATGAAAGTCTTTTCTTTAGTGTGTTAACCTTGAGACATTTGCCGGACCCAGCAATATATCTCTCTCTGTACGGATTGTAATGGAGCTTTGAAATCCCGTACGAAAGAGGAATGGACGTGTCAAAAGTTGATAGTACTGATGCGTGGTTTTGGCAGATTTCTTCCTCAGTTAACAAACTGGCCTTATATGTTGCATTATTTGGTATGTCACTTTGACATATACGTTCTTTGATCAAACAATTAATGTCGTGATGCTTACATATAATGTTATGTTATTTGAGGCCTTGTCAGTGGGAACAACTATACACATTTCATGGAGGGCAGCCATACTTTTGATGACGGCTGGCTGGGGCAGGATGGGTTTGTTCCATTTCTGTTTCCTTTTATTCAGTTTGTGCATTCTACCAAAGATAACATTACTTAACAGACAACTGATTTAATCCACTCTGAAATACATTCAACAGGTTCTTCTCCTCTTTTGTTATACGATGATAATCTTTCCAATCTCGTGTCATATAAAATACTTAACACTTTCTTGCAGCTGTTAAAACATGTCATCCCCTTTTCTAAATTGGAGCTATTCACCAGGAATATTTGTATATTTAAAACAACAACGAAACTGAAGTCATAAGGAAAGATATCGAGGTTACTTTAGGTCTGAGGTTGTGATGTTTTCAATTACGTTACTTGGTGCTGGGACTTGGATGACAAACTAAATTTATGTGTATATGTGACAAAGGTACACACGTTGATTAAATGTTACTGAACATAACGTTGATTGTGTTATCAGCAATCCGGGTCAAAAGCAGCATTCCAAACTGTCGAGTTTCCTTGCTAGAACCGACATCCGAGCATCTACAGACAATAATGGATGCAACGGTGAAACATGTTTAAAGAAAAAAATAATTCATGAGGTAAGTTACTTGTGGCAGTGTGTCACTTCAAAGGGCCATACATCAGAGGTAGTTAATCAACCTCTTCGGCAAGGTTATGTTATGTTTGTAATAGCGACAGTAGAGGAGACATGTACATTGTGCTAGTTCTTCAAAACAAAGTACGCGAGACTAAACATTGTTGGGATGTGTACAGAATATAGGATGTCGACGCTAGAGTATAATCAGTCTCAATTATCTGCCGAAACAGATTCCCTTGTCCGTAAAAGGTAAAATAGTGATGACACTGATATGAATAGATCGCTGAAAGTCCTAGGAACTCCTGCATTGCAACTATTTTGACGTCGACTAATGTGTGTACTTCTGCCTGAATCTACGTTTTATTTACAATGTCGAAGTGACTCCCATGTTAAGTACATATAAATTATATCCAAATGTACGGTTAGATTGCAGAGTTGTAGGGCAGTTGCTCAATAAATCTGTGAAACTGTGATACATATTTTGTATTGTTGGTTGAGTGGGGCTATTTTGTGGAACATTTTGACGTGAAAATATACAATAATACTAATACTTGCTGGTTATAACTTCGCTGATGGCGCCATGCTATCTGTAATAACGGGCACGGTGTCTGGAGACTACGTAGTAGTAGACATCTCTGCATCATACTTTGAACAACCTCCACTGTCTGCTTCGGGTAAGAACTGCATGCACATCAAACAAAGTGGTTGTGGAAGTTGCCCTGGTAATCTTCCCATCGAAATAGTTAAACTGTCAATTTACAATCTTATATTATATTTTTTTTGATTAAATACATTCTAAAACAAAAGTAGTGTATTTTGTATGGTTGATTTCCAGCCCACTCGCAGACATGGGTTGTTTCATTTTCCCTCTGTAATTACCTGCTGTGACATTTCAATCTAGATGTCGAACCGTTATTTCTAGATAACTGTCCATACTATCATTGGTGTCTTACAAAACACAAAGTAGATCTAAACAGGCTTATATGAGAGATGATGTACATATGTGTTGTCTTAATATAGGGAATACGTTGTGTATGTCTTCAAAAGAAATATACGACATTAATTAACAACAATTTATTCTCGAAGAATATCTGGTATCTGTTACAATAAAAACTGGTTTCGGTTGTCGCTGGCTCAATTCAGAGCAGGTTATCGTGATTTAAAGATCAAGAAAGACATATTTCAAAGCCCAACAGTATCTGTACATCTTGTAACCGTAATGTTGTAGAAAATGAGTATCACAGTAATTTACGTTAAACAAACCACATTTTACACAGTGTTGGATTATCCAATAGCGTAATTTAAAATTCGTTATGACTGGTCAGTGTACTAAGGAATCATGTGCGTTGTGTAGAGTTACCTCCCTTGGCGGCCAGGATCCGTTGGTAGCTGGATCGAACCCTAGGCCTTTTGGTCTGTCAGCACAATAAGCTGTTCATCTTCGGCAGGTGTCAATCGAAAACGTTTCATATATACTCGCTGTTCTAACTGAAATTATATTGTAAAGGCAACGTTATCTCTAAATATATTTATTGTATGCAATTTATATCTTCAAACATTCTATTACGACAAATACATTGTCCATTTTCCTTTTAAAACCCGATCCAAATGATATGATGCTAAAAAGAGCAGTTCAATGAAATTACGCTCATGATCGAGACCAATTTTATGCTCATTTAGTGAATAGAGAGATCAAGGGTATGTTTCATTAAATTATTGTAATATAAAACCCTGTATAATCGAGGATGACGTACAGTAGCACAATGATGAGGAAGATTTGCTTCGGGTTTAATTCCTTATTTGTATATCATGTGTAGATGAAGATCGGATGCCTGGACATTTTGAGGCGAAACAATACCTCGAAGCGTGAAGGTCGTGTCCATACGCATTTATGAGAGACTGTTAACATCTGAGTATAAGGTACCGTGACTTAAATCTACTTACATAGTTGGGCTTCACCTTGGGAAAGAGTTGTGTTCCACATTGTGAGAGTGTTGTGCTTCAAAGTTGTGATCACACAACTGATAAAGTTGGGCTTCTATATGCTGTCACAGTTGGAGAGCGTGTAGCTCATGGCTTGAGAGAGCTCGCCTCTATACTAGGTAGCAAGATCTGACAGATTGAGAGAGCTGGGCCTCACACTATAAGAGAGTTGGCGCTTCACAGTTGTGACCGTTGGCCTATACTTTGATATATTTTGATAAAAAAATGTTTATGATAGTTAAGCTTCACTTGGCGAGAGTTGGGATTCTTCAGATGGAGAGATTTCGACTTTGATTTTTAAGAGTGTTGGGCATCATCGTTGAAGGGGCCCGGGCCTCACAGTTGGCGAAAGTGTGACCTCACGTTTGAGAGAGTTGGGCAACAACTTGAGGTAGTTGGGACATAAAAACTGAAGGGCTGTGAAAATGCTTCCTAATTTATTCAAAGACGTTCAAAGACGGAAACCATCAGAAGGTGACTTGTCTGACAAATACAACTCCAATATGAAGGCCGAAAGGAAGTTATAATGTTACAACATTTATTCGCGGCCATCGATCAGCATGCAAAAAGTTTGGAACATCTGTAATGGTACACAGCAATACAACATCCAATCACGCTAAAATATGTTTGCTTCATGCATGCTGTAATGATTTGTAAAGATGTTTTAATGCTCACAATCAAACGAGGAAATAATTGTTTCCTAATTTAAGGATCTTTGACAGTTTTTCTACGCATCTGTCATAGGCTGCAGCACGTCTCTTTTGATGCTGCATGGAGCGAGTTACGTTTGATTGTTATTCAGTGCAAATGCTAACAATGATTACAAGCTCACGAACAACGTGAAGCCTTACAGTCAAATGAAAGGATTACCCGCATTTATTTGTGAGGAGGGAGATTTTAATGTTGATATTTGCTCATTATTTACATAATTGTTTGTTCAAAAACAATGTTTTTTGTTGCAAAAATATTTCCGAAAAAAAACTCTTTAACGTCATATCTCCAGAAGCAAACGTGTTGCTTTTTATAGATATGAATGGTTGTATCGACGCGTACTAGATAGTGATCGATGCGAATTACCTGTTTTCCTACATTCTCCTATCCGTCGGTATGGAGGTTTAGACAAGATAGCAAGAAATATGATATGATATTTCAGAGGAAAGCAACGTTATATCATGGAAAGCACATTATTGACTGAAAAAACAGAATTAATCATTAAGGTACTGGTCATGCCGTTGCGTGCGACAAATATTATTATCGTCTGATTTACGAGCTGTCGCAATTTGTGTCGAAACAAGATAGTCGCCAGGGAAATAGTATTTAGTTCCTTCCCATCATTCATCGCGACGGACCAGAGGAGGTGGATTTGTGTAATGATGTTTTATGGGCTGGGCAGACACGGAACTACCAGATTTAACAAAGCTTCTCCAAATTCTCACGACAACAACGGATTACGAGCTATTCAGTATAAGAATTCTATGACTCAATCATGTCCTGTGCAATGGAAGGAAATGTTATTTTGGTACGACCTGTTTAGTGAGTGACGTAAATAAGCAATTTACATGTATATGTTGCGTTCATTAATGTATTGCTTCAAAGTCAAGCCAATTAAATTTTTCTGGGGCTACATGAACAGTTAATGCTATGCGATAAATAAGATACACCGACATAAGGCCAGTATACCCCGAGTACAGAGTTGTATCATGTATCATAATTGGCATAATATTGTTTACTCATTTCGCGAAAACTGGTGTCGTCACTGATTTTGCGTGATCCATTCATATTATTTTCACCGCTGTTTTGCCTTTTTCGCTAATTGGAATCTTTCGCCGGATAATGGAGACTGGTTATACTCTGTCATTGACGTCCGATATTTACATTTCACTTCTCTTATGGAAAATACAATTTCATGTATTAAGATAACACGAAGTTTATATCTTTCTTCTCAGTTGACATTCATGCTATTCTATCGCGACATTATTAAAAGAGGGCTGTGCCTGCGGCTGTCATTATATACCGTATAACTAAATACGGAATGAGTAGGCGACTATGCTTGTCGTAAGAGACAACTAACGGGATCGGGAAGTCAGGCTCGCTGACTTGGTCAGCATACCATCAGTCCCAATTGGATCGATGCTAATGATATCAATCACTGCATTGTCTGGTCCAGACTCGATTATTTTTAGACCGCCGTCATATAGCTGGAATATTGCTGAGTGCGGCGTAAAACAACAAACCAACCAACGAACCAACGAAATGAGTTTCGTCCTCTAACACACAACATTCACTGCATAAAGGTTCGACGTTGTCACGAGTGCATAGATCGGGTTTACTGAATACCTTGATCTAAACCCAAAATACCGTCACATTACCCCTGTGACCAAATGCCAACTGTTTAGCGTTTAACTATTCCACAATAATTCTATGTTGATGGGTTTAAGTTGAACACTTGCGGAATATGTATACAAAGAACTTTTTTGTTCAACATTTCCTTTGAAATATGGATGCCCTCAAATAGGTGACATTAGTGTGCTTTAAAATCAATACTGAAGCAAACTCACTTAGTGACCAGATAAACAAGACTGTAGTAATATATATTTATGTACATCTTCATTAATAAAACAATACACTGATTCGTGATAGTAACACCTTTGGATTCCTTACGGGGAGCCGCAAATATCCAACACGCAAGCAATAGATTTAGAACAGAACCGTCGGCGGAACTCGAGTGAGTCATTGAATATGTAAGTAGATGGTATTCCATTTGAGAGAACCTCCAGAAAGTAATATTTTATTACAATATTGTTAATCGTTCCGGTGTTTTCAACGGGTTGGGTGATCATGTTTCGGTCAGACGTTCATTAAGTGGGAAAGACAGTATTCAGAACTATCATCAGTATATACTGTTGCCATACTCAGCGTATTTGAATAAATTGATCAAGAATTGCCCACTACCATTCAGAGAGGCAAGTACACGCCCTTGTGTCAGAAAAACCATGTTATGAATCACATGTGGAAGGAAAGTATCTCTTCCTCTTCAATGATTGCTTCAGTGGGCTACTGGTTTTTCTTGGACGTCATACCACTGATGTGTGAGAAGGGACTTGTTTCTCCTTGACGTCATACCTGTGATATCTGAGTTAGGACATGTTTCTCTTTGACGTTATACACGTTATGTGTGAGTTGGGACATGTTTCTCCTTGACATCATACCCCTGATGTGTGAGTTAGGACATGTTTCTCTTTGACGTCATACCCCTTATGTGTGAGTAGTGACTTGTTTCTCTTTGACGTCATACTCCTTATGTGTGAGTAGGGGCATGTTTCTCTTTGACGTCATACCCCTTATGTGTGAGTAGGGACATATTTCTCATTTACGTCATACCCCTGATGTGTGAGTAGGGACATGTTTCTCTTTGACGTCATACCCCTGATGTGTGAATAGGGACGTATCTCTTTGACGTCATACCCCTTATGTGTGAGTAGGGGCATGTTTCTCTTTGACGTCATACCCCTTATGTGTGAGTAGTGACATATTTCTCATTTACGTCATACCCCTGATGTGTGAGTAGGGACATGTTTCTCTTTAACGTCATACCCCTGATGTGTGAATAGGGACGTTTCTCTTTGACATCATACCCCTTATGTATGAGTAGGGGCATGTTTCTCTTTGACGTCATACCCCTTATGTGTGAGTAGTGACATGTTTCTCTTTGACGTCATACCCCTTATGTGTGAGTAGGGACATGTTTCTCTTTAACGTCATACTCCTGATGTGTGAGTAGGGACATGTTTCTCTTTGACGTCATACCCCTTATGTGTGAGTAGTGACATGTTTCTCATTTACATCATACCCCTGATGTGTGAGTTGGGACATGTTTCTCTTTAACGTCATTGCCCCCGATGTGTGAGTTGGGACATATTTCTCCTTGACATCATTGCCCCCGATGTGGGAGTTGGGACATGTTTCTCTTTGACGTCATTGCCAGTGTTGTGTGAGTAGTGACATGTTTCTCTTTGACGTCATACCCCTTATGTGTGAGTAGTGACATGTTTCTCATTTACATCATACCCCTGATGTGTGAGTTGGGACATGTTTCTCTTTAACGTCATTGCCCCCGATGTGTGAGTTGGGACATATTTCTCCTTGACATCATTGCCCCCGATGTGGGAGTTGGGACATGTTTCTCTTTGACGTCATTGCCACTGATGTGTGAGTAGGGACATGTTTCTGCTTGACACCATTGCCCCTGATGTGTGAGTTGGGACATGTTTCTCCTTGACATCATTACCTCTGATATGTGAGTTGGGACACGTTTCTCTTTGACATCATAAACCCTGATGTTTGAGTTGGGACATGTTTGTCCTTTACGTCATTCCTTCTGATATGTAAACGGAGACAGGTTTGTAGATAAACGTACTGTGCTATCAATGTAGAGCTAGGTTACCTGCTGACCTTACCGCGCTAGATTGAATATGCAGCCATCCCTATGATGCATGGGTGGAGGCCTAAAAGACTGGCAAGATCTTTTGTGTCTGGTTTATAAAAATATTAATTGTTTACGTGGGACAATTATTGCAAGAATGAAATTATTTGTCTCCTTCTTTCAGAGAAATATATTAACAAGAAACTGTCAGAGGACATTGTGCTGAGGCAACCGTTACGAAATGATCCAGCCTAAAACACATTTTGGTTTAGGTCTGTTCACAAAACCAAAACCAAAACAAATATACTATTCGTTCCGTTCTAACCTCAACGTCTCTTGCTGAGCAGATATTAATAACATCCACAACGCCATATTGAAGCACAGTAATCCTCTTCCAGGCTACGTAATGCATATTTGCTGATGAGTCTTCGATGCAGTAAGGTATTCAGCGAGACAAAGCAATACATTAAGAACATGCAACATGTTTGACCTGTTCAAGAGCACAATAGCTCATCGCATTATTCGAATCTGCTACACACAACAGCAGTAAAATAACAAAGAATAGCACGAAAACTCATTTTGGCTACAAGGCAGGTGACCACGATCTCATAACGACAGGCAAATAGCGCACCTGTTTGCAATTCTGAGGTAGTTCCAATTCGCAAGCACTGTAGCTGAATTAAGCTTGGACGAAATTAAACTCTATTACCTTACGCATGTGGAATGTTCAATAAAAGTGGGCAAGGAAATCTCGAGGTGGCAGAGACCCCGTAAAGATAATTCGGTGGAAGTGTTTGGAAGAATATTTGAAATAATCAATAAGAAAATAAGACCCCTGTGGGTATGGGTAATATCATGCTATATGGTTATGGGTTCAGTCGGATATTTGCACAGCTTCAAAGGGCGCTGTGTGAATGAGTGTTAATGAAGGTTTGGAAAAGTGTACTAAACCATCGTTGTAATAGGCCTGAGATACGAGGACGGGATTTCACTGTGCTAAGGCTGTAAGGCAACGTGCCTAAACTGATCTGGAGTATTTTACTGTACACATGCTTGGCGTGATTGCGTGACAGTTTGTTAACGTGATGGCCTTGAGAGACACGTGAGCAGCGCGTTTTGACGTTATGTTGTATTCATAATTATAGATATTACCTCATTATTTTGTGTCGTGACCTGTATCGTTAGTTACCATATTAGGATAGAAAGTATTATTCATAAAAACAGTCTGATGCCAAGAGTTATCCATTTGGGAGCGCTCAGTTTATCATCAGTTGTTATTTTTCATCTATAACACAGCAGCATATTTCTTTCATCAGATAATATACTGTTTATGTCCACAATAGAGCCACAATAATTCCCTCCTTGTCCCTGACCAATGCCTTAATCTAAAACGAAAACGGAGAGTTCATTTTATTGTGTTCAGCTTAATGTAGTACGACAAATGATTGTGAACATGGGCATAACCAGAGTATAAATTATTTTAGAATTTGTTCTATCAGGTGAGGTTCTTCTATTATAACCGACAAAGAATAACTCTAATGATTAAAAAGAGCACGGTTGGACCAGTCCAATCCGTTAAGATGACGTCATCCGGAGTAGTGCTTACTACTCATACCTAGTAAAACCCTTGACAAAACGTTTCGGCCATATCTGTAGATAATCAAGGCCATGACGATAATGCAAGCCAGATGAGACCAATGAACATTGATTAAACACTCTTATGCCGTTTCGACGTATGTGAATTCGACTAAAGCATGAGAAACGTCTCAATGAATTACAATCAGGAAAGTAGTCCATCATAATCTGAACCTAGTTTATTACCATGGAGTAGCCAATCACGGATCTCAAATTCGATATCACACATATGTTTGATAGGTGTACCAGTTATCTCAAATGGGTTTCTCATCCAGAGGTGTGTAAGAAACGTCTAAGACTTGCGCCACTTTGGGCGTCCCTTCCACATAATCTGGCACGCCTTGATATGACTGATATACAAAGGGGCATTAAACCAAACCCACTTACTATTACTTATGATTTTATTTGAGCTAATATATAAATGCTCAAAAATTAAACATGGTTACAATTGGTCTTTTACTGTGATCAATTATAATAAATAACAAACAACTTCCAATGCACATAATCTTTTATTTATCACGATTGTAATAGTTAAAGTTCCCTGGCCACTTTCATTTTGGCTGCTGAATAAAAATATTTACTTAGCTGTCAACAAGTAAATCAAAAACTGAACTTTGAGCCCTGTTTTTAGGATTCGGTGTTCACATCAACATCCTAGGTTCAATTTGAATAGGATTCGATACATGTGTATTCACATTGTTGGTAGAGTCGGTATACACACTTGTGAGGACGGTTAACACAGTAGGAGAAGGACCTGTTTCCCTCACCTACCATGTAAATGTTGGTTCGAATCCAAGGTATGGTCTGATAACCTGTTTACGTGGGTATCACCTCAAACATTCACATCCGACTGCAGAGATATTTCTGTTTCAATTTTAATGCGTTAAACACCATATGATGATATTCCAAGACATTAATTGATATACCGATTTGGAGTATATGCATGCCACACATACTGTATATTTTACTTAAACAAATGTCACCTTAAATTAACAATTCTCAAATGTAATATTTCGCATCATACGTCGCATATTCTTTTTAACTTTTTAAAAATGAAACGTAATAAAAGCATTTTTTTCGATCATAATGGACCACGCAATGGAATTCCTAACTGCAAACAGTGCAAAGTGATGCCATAATTCAAATCTAACATTACAAATCTTCACTTCTTCAAACTTTTATTGACATCTATTGAAATATGAACCAGCAGCTCGACTCTTTATGACGACTTTGATGTGGATGGCTTTGCTATTGACATGATTCCGATGATCCTGCTGATGCTTCCACACGAAGCAGTGGGTATTTCTGTTGCAACTTGAGGCCCATAACGTGACTAACTAGGCAGGGAGTCGCTGTAACGGATCGTGATTTAAGTGAAGTTCACTTTAGAAATCATTCAAAACATTTTATTTTCAGCTTAAACTAACTAATGTTGTTAGTAGGCTCATCGTAAAAAAGTCTTGAAGTCAAATTTTCTCGGTATCCTGTGCACAATTACTTTTATGTGTTGTTCTCAAAATGTAACCCCTGAAGGTGTAGAGGTTGTTTTCGATTCATTCGAAAGAAACGAATAAAGACATGGCCAGAGGGAACAGACTAGATGTTTATTGAAATACGATGAAGACAAATCTTTTTATGTGGTTTTAAGAAACTCCGACTTGATGACTTGGATTACAAGATCTATTTTAACAACATGAAAACCGGGAAAGTAAACCTCCGCGACGCCGAGACCCCGGAACCGAGCATGTCCTCGTCGAACATCTCGGATGGAGTTAAGTCAGGTGCGCGGAGGAAAGTAACACGTTTGGTTACATTTTAAAAATCCAAGCCATATTGTTTTGCCATGTCAACAAGGGTCTGAGTGGATTCTGACGTAACCTTGAACACTAAAGTAACTGTTAAAGACGCCATCGGACATTCATCACCTTGTAAATCCGATGGTTGTGGTGTCGCGACAACTCAGTGATCCGTTATATAAGAAAGAATTAAGATGCGTTTTTTAAAAAAGACGCCTTGTTGAGTGCTACACTGTTAGCATTAGACCTGTCTCGGATGTCTGTCTGAAACAACTACTGTTTATCATCAACATGAGGGGGGCACGGGTGGCCCAGTCGTCTATGGCGCCGCGATTCGCTGTGCAGAGTTGCGTCCCTCGGGCACGCCAGAAACCTATGATTGAATCACGGTTCGCCCCAATTATGTTTCTAGGTTTGTCAGCACCATATCCGTGCTCGTGGGTTTCACCGAAGTGGTAAACGTCTGAGAACTGCATCACTTCGGGCTTTCCTCCCACATTAAACTGACTAGCCGTGATATAACTGGAATTCTGTTAAAAGCGGCGTTAAACCCAACTCACTCACTCACTATCATCAACATGAAGGCGACCCTCCTTCTTTCAAGTTTACTTATTGAATAGAAGGAAAACAATAAAAAACCACTACAATAGCTGATGTTATAATTTCATAAATGGCATGCAGCACACGCAGTGGGTCCAAGGTGAGTAATCTATCTGATTTACGAACACCTATGTCATCCTTATATTATCAGAAATATTTAATATGTAACATTCGTTTCATATCTTCGAGAGTCCGAATTGGGATTCCGGGTCAGTATTCTTCTCCTTGCATTGTGCCTCATGCTTGTCGTTAGAGAAGACTTAAAAGCGGATCAGGCGACCTCGCTCTGTGACGTGGTTGAGTGCATGTCATTGTACCCCGATAGCGTGGATCATTCACTGGTCGTGATTCGAATACTTTCATAACGGGACTATAAACATTTAACATGGATCTCACCGCGTTAACAACATCCACACTTGACAGACAGAGATGAGAGTGAGAAGACCTAATTTTATATGAGTTAATCTTTACACGTATATGTACACCCGTTATGCTGATTAAATTTGGAGATAAACCAACTGTGTTTTGAAATTTGAAATAGTCTTACTGTAGATTAGATATCTCGTATTGTAATGTGGAATCGAGCGCTTCAGCAGGTTTATCGCCAATCTACCATGACGTGAAGAACGCTTTGAAAACTGTTCTCTCTCAGAACGCATACTTTTTTGTACACAAGGACACATAGGCCAGCTATCGTTTAATGTGCCGAAAAAGAGATCACAGGTAGTAATAGACATAAAAACTGTTACTCAGGTTTAGAGATTCAGAGATTATTTACTAGAGTCTTACTTTTTCAAAATAAGGGTTAAAAAAATCATAATTTGTACTTTTGTACCAGATAGTTTGAAGTTAAGATTTCTCAATAACGGTATTACCCATTCGGAACATTCGGAACATCTCTAGATCTGTCCATCGTGTTGTGACAGTATTATCCCCCTGTTGTCAACACCTTACCCATGTTATCCCACTCATATCATGTAATTGTTGTTACTGTTAATCCTCTACTGTTAATCCTCCACCTACTATATATATTCTGTACTAAGTCCCTCATTCAGTCTTGCTTGACGACGGTATAAGGATCTATACCGAAACGTCGCTTTTTACAGTATTAAACAAGTTGTTATCCGTGTCATCCGTCAACTTCTAAGTAATGCCTATCAAACAATACATTCTGAACTCTTCACTGTCCGTGGTTGCGAAATAGGTTTTCATGGTGGCAGTAATATATAAAAATGGAAATGGGCCTGCTAGCACAACCTCACCCCGAGGAATGGCTGATTTTTGCCGAAGACATTGTACGACACGAGAGCGTTTGAGTGACTGCTCATTTTCATGATATGATTTCGTGGTTATGTGGCTCTGACACAGCGGTTAGTGTGTGTTATACTTTATTGTGTGTTCTCTGAAATAGAGTTCCTGACGTTTTAAAAGCTGTTGTAATGTCGAACATCTACAATACTAACAGGTTACCGACAGTCGCTGCATCCATGCGTAGGCTGTGGATAAATCAATGTTTTCATACGCAAGATTTTTGTTCGAAATGCCATAAATTTTTTTGAACCATTAAATGGAATTAGATACTTGATTTTAATGTTAATTTGACCAATTAGAATCAAGCATTAGTCTGTGTAATGGTACAATTGGAAATAGTTATCGTATGCAAGAAAATAGGCTTCATTCCTACATACGGTAAATCCTCCCAAGGCGCTACTTAAACAGATTGATATGTTTCATGTTTGTCGTGCGCATTGTTATATTTGGCTAGCTGTGTGCTGGAATATTCCAATTCTATCGGTTAGTGTGTTTTGTACTTGTCACACATTTGATGCTTCCCAAACAATATGAAGATTCTGGTGTAATTCCTCCAACAAATGTATTTTGCGAATGATGTAATGGCTGGTTTACTTAGCTCCCCCCCCCCCCCCCCCTCCCCCAACACACACACACATCTTTAAATACCATACACCAAGAACGTTAAAGCACGGTGATTATCGAACAAATTCTGTAATTTATGTCAACGTATGCCATGTTCCATGTGAGCTTTTATGTACTTCTAACATTTGGGATAACCTACATTTTAGATGTTCTTGCTGAGGAAAATCGCCATCGACTTTCCACACTTGGTTATTCAAGAGAGTAGACTTGTTTGAGTGAGGATTTGAAGAATATCTTGAAAGAAGTGCACCTATTCTGAATGTTATTTCTATAATTAGACTTGTAGTTAAGATGCAGACAGACATTTCGCCCCACTAGGTAAACACATTTTATTGCAGAGGCTTACAGAATCGGTTCTACATACCACAAAGGGAAGATTAATAGTTGAAGCTGAGAAAATGAGGGCAACTATGTAGTTACAGGAAGGCCATAGATGAGAGAGAAGTGGCCTTGATGTACTAGAAATGTCACTAAGGTGCATCGAGACCGGCCATTATGTATCTGTGATGCAGGGAGGATGGGATTGAGAGTGTCGAATTCGATCAAAACGTTCGAAGAACTTGGGGAAAAGGGACAAATTAGTAGAATTTATCTGGCTTTGCCTCTCTGAAGGGCAATTTAGATTCCGTTTTTCATAGCGCCTAATTAGTGATTTTGACACATGAAAAGGAAGACTCGTAAATATTGACGGGAAAGTTGTAGCGATTGAAATCAATCTTCAACAAGGACTGAGAATATTGGTAGATTTAGCTGTATGTTTTTACATCATTATTCGTTCAACACTTTACGCAGACATTATAAGGGCATTTGATAGGGGAATAATTTCACAATTTGAAGTCTTATGATGTCAAAGTTGGCATTTGTTATCGAGGGAGTAGTATGCTGACCATTTCATCTGCTCGAGTCATTACCATGTGTTCAGGCGTTTGATATGCCCGTCTAGATGTTCGTACATCATTACGTGAACATTATGAACACATTGCAAGAACACATAGGCATACACGAGGGATAGTCTCCAGTTACTGTTACGTCATTTCACCACTAACAGCATTTGCTACACAAAACAGAGATGTGTCCTTATAGTGAAAAGTTGATAAAAAAACAGTTTATTGGCGTGCACTTAAACTTCAGTGTCCATCTGCTGTGGTAGTCCTGAGCTGGTTCCTTGTATGTGTGAATGTGTTTAATAGATGTATATACCCAGTGAAACATTATCAGTCATACTATCATCTTAGTTACATTTACAATGGGATACTTACATTTATGTCCAAATGCACATTTGTTCCATCTGAGTTCATGAATTTATCACGCCAATATCACCTTAAGACGTCTCATTGCTGATCCGAATGACATTGGAATCTGTTATTGCAGTCGACATCGTCACAATCGCATTACACTTGTCAGTTGTTGTCTGATGATAATCACTTTATAGGCTTGTTCGGGGTATCATTTCAGAGTTAGTGAGTTAATCGTATCAGAAGCTATCGGTCGCCTATGACAACCAGATATTACATTCCATAAAGTAATTAATATTATGTCATGATAATAAATCATTCCATTTATAACCACGATATGCACAATATTTCAAACCTGACAGTGTTTATCGATTTTTTCAAACAATTATTTACTATGAAAATAATAATGAAAAATCGCGAAAGGGAAGACACGATTCAAGCAATGGAGGAGGTATGCGGTGTTTGTTTGGTCATATATTTCCATCAGTTGATACAGCTAATGTAAATTCTTCAATACAAATTTCACTTTTAAACGTATTCTGTGACCATGAAATAGCCAACTTACACGCGTGCCTTTTACGTCAACAGCTTTGTACAAATTTACTTTTCATAAATCAAGCGGGGTAATTTCTCGACCTAACGTTATTCCAGAGAAATCGAATGTAACGAACAACCAAATACATTCAAGTGTTGGGGCAATGGAGTCTGGTGGCAGTACAAGACAACCTTATTATCTGACTTGGTCAATAACGACTCGCTTCAGCCATCAGTCTCCCTATAATAGGCTCAGCAAGGCGCTTAGGACATGTGTGAAATAAGTAGTTACGAAACTGTCACGAAGATTGCCTCCTATATCAAGAAGAAGATTCGGGTAGAGAAATGAGATCATTCTGAGGGCTTCTGTGGTGGTATTTGGACCCGGAAACGTCTTGCTACGTATGAGACGAGATACTATTTCAAACGACTAGTTACAGCGTTTTACACTAGAGATGTCAACGTTGCGACTGACCAGTGATTGAGTGCGCTGATTGATTGGAAATTTGTAACGCTGGTGACCAATGGTTGAGAGGTGAAGAGGATAACATTATATACCTTAAAACTAGATGAGAGTAGTCACATCTCAGAATGATGCATCACTTACACGTATCGGCATCCAGGGTTATTGGTATACTGTTGTGGTATTTTTGTACCA
Source organism: Haliotis rufescens (assembly GCF_023055435.1). NCBI lineage: Eukaryota > Metazoa > Mollusca > Gastropoda > Lepetellida > Haliotidae > Haliotis > Haliotis rufescens. The sequence continues at coordinate 75,223,190 of NW_025963779.1, read as the reverse complement.
TTCTGTGGTATTTTGTTAAATAAACGTGAGTACAGAGACACACGTTTTGGTCGCCGGTTTGTTTTATTCATATTCCAGGTGACAATCTATAGTAGGCTTGAAAATGCCAGGAATATACGAGTATGGTAAAGTGTATTGACGAATATGCTATCATATATTTAGAGCGCCTCTGTGGTCTAGTTGATAAAGGGTCTTCCCTAAGAGCGGAAGCTCAGTGAACTTGAATAGCCTGGATTAACACAGATTGTGTGACGTATGTAACAGACGTGACAATCTATACACACTTAGGCTCAGCGTTTCTTTGGGCCTTCATATAGAGAGTGGACGTGGATGCGTTAATGACGATCCGTCAAGTAGGATGATATGAAACGCTGAGATCACTTTGATTCACTGTGAAGAGAATCACTGTGTAGTGGAGGATGGGAAGGCCCACAAACCATTAGTCTCACCCACTTACATGAATTCTGGCACGTACGCGTGTAAGTCAGGGAATTAGGTTTCAGTCCATATCAGCTATATGAACAACGCGTGTGGGCATTAAATATTATTATCTGGGGGACTAAGGTGACGTGAAATGGGGTTTAATGTCGCGTCCAAGATTATGAGATTGCGCGCGCGCGAGCGTGTGTGTGTTTTAACATGAATACCAGGGTAACAACAAGTACCATCTTTTAACGCTCTACCACTAGACCACGGCGAATAAAGGATTCGAACCACATCCAGTGCGATGCCACTTTAACCACTACGCCTGAAGCATACTCTTCAAAAGAAGTTAAAGAACACCAGATTGTTTCATATGACTATATTTAATCTCCCATGTCGGGTTATATAATTTTGGTAGTATATATTTATATTTTTATACCTGGAAAAAGGTTAAGTACCACCTTCTTTATTCTTACATTCCCGATTATATTTGTATTTTTTTGGAAATGTCTACATTGGATGTTGATTTTGATATTATTAAAAAAACTAATTAAAAAATTAAAAAAATACCTCATATGGTCGCAATTAGTGAGTTATGCCACTCTGGAAACACACACAAATGTGTTTTATCATAATACAGAGCTCCATTTATGATAAGAAGTTATTTATATCAATATATGTTATGCAGCGTTAAACCTTTTTCAAGGGGTAAATATGATTTCATGATACATTCACATGAGTAATATCTGAGCAGACTGAAACGGAACTAAAATGTAAATTCAGTTATTTTACACTACCTCATTCAGATACCAGTTTATTTCACATGTAACTGAACGAAGGGGAAAGAAAGTAGACATATCATATTTAAACCACACACAGAGCCATCAAGCAATACAGAATACATTGTAGTAAATGATTGAGTGAGTTAAAATTTAACGTCGCATCGACATTATTTCATCCATATAGCGACTTGTAGTAAATGAACACCAAAAAACCTTTACAGCAGATACAACTTTTATGTTTATATTTGACATAAAGTATGTACACATATACAGTATGATTTTCGAATAGTAATATGCTCTATATACAGATCAAAGTGTGCGAAAACCAATGGCTATACAAGCATCACAAGTAGCTCAAGCGTATATAGGATATAGGAGCGAGAGAAAACAAGTTTCCATGTACACCGTGTCCTTGGGTAGGACAATCAATAGTTAACAATAACAGTACCTTTGTCAACTAATATAATAGCCGATCATATCAACAAGGATAAACTATGTTTATCACATTCAGAACAGATTGATATTTGTGTACTACTGTTGTATAGGAGCAGTAAGGCAGTGTAACGTTCAGTTACCCATCCCCTTTAATTGTGTTGACGTCGATATGTGTACGATGACAAATATATACATGGTGTTTTAGAACACATTTAAATATATTGCCATGCGTAGATCTCATGACGGATATATTACCCAAATTTTATAATTTGGTGAAATTGCAGGTTCGATGTGTGCTTGAAAGGTCGTTCAGTGTGAGCTTATGAATTCGTTATTGATTAAAACTTAACCTGAAGGCATTACACGTGATTGACCATGTGATATTCGGAGTTGTTTTTTGGAGGCTCGATTTTTTGTCAGCTGCAGTTGCAAAACCATATACATAATAATATATATATAATAATTCCATTATTAAAGAATACTATTTACTATTATAAAAAAGAGAACGCCTTGCAACAATGTGTTTTAGTGTCAGACAATGTAAAATAGTCTGCAGCATATTTTGTTTTTTTGGTAAGCCAAATCATATTCATAATATAATATAAAAATGGACGGTCCCTTGCTTGGACCTTTTACAATATCTGAGTTTTTTTGTACCTATATGATGTTATAACGTAAAACAGAAAATTGTTCGTGGCAACGGGAGGGTGTAGAAAACGATCCAGGCATACCACTGCCCGCTGTATACTACCAGCACCAGCTTGAAAACTGACAGCAGGGATGGCTCACAATTGGCAGTTTTAGTATAAATGCTTTAGGTAGTGAAGAAAGCGTTGTATAATTACTATTTGTAAAAAAATACATGCGTGTCAGCATTTGTTGTGATTATACATAATTTAGTATATGCTATATAACGTACTTACAAAACTGCACTCATAGTAACTATACCTAAGTCTTGCTTTGCAAACAACAATTTCCTTACATATACTACAAAAAAAAGTTAAGGATCACCTGATTCTTTCATATAACTAAAGTTAATCTGTCATACCATGACATATTACTAGAGATAATCAGTCATGCCATGAACAACTATTACTATAGAAATATGAAAGAATAGGATGTTCTCTAACTTGTGAGAGTAGTTTCGTCATATGGTTCTATGCAGGCTTATTCTACGACCAATTTAAGTGAAAGCAAATTATGAAGCATGGTACGTTTCCACACCTCTTGATACTTAATCTTGCTACTGACTATGTCGTTGACATGAAACCAACATTGAAACATTCTCATTGTTTGACCATGATATCGATAACAGTGTATTTGTTCATAACAGAGAACAATATAATCTATATAATACAGTAACATTCAAGCTTATACATAGCTGCATGAGGGCAGAATAACATGAACTAAACACAGCTGTTCAGCATCTTTATAAGTATATGCACCAAGCCTAAATCGAAATACAATTACGAAACTTTCGCACTTAAGCTGGGTTTGAAATTATCCGTATCGATATTACATACAACGTATAATCAGAATTGTCCTGGAAACTTTGACTCCTGGAGATGTCCTTCGGTGGGACATGTTGAAATGATTTGACCAGGTAAAATCTGATCGCAATGATAATTTTGTTTATGATATAAATAAACAACCGAGCACTAATACATTGTTTGTTCCAAATTCCATAAACACCTTATGTGATATTTGTCTTCAAATTGAAATCAATAATCAACTTCTGCTGAATTTCTGACACGTGGAATATATTATGTCTAAGCTTGGTGTATATATCTTTAATATCTACATGTAGCTACTCCCTCCTCAGAACATTTATAATGAGTATAATTCATGCATTCAATTACAAAGCACAAAGAAAAATAAATACAATAGTATTATAATGACAACACTATATCCTTTCACACAAAACTTGTGACATTCTGTAGATAAACCCGTCTGTCTGGAAGGACATGATTAGATACTTGATTTTCAAAAGGGCAACGTTCACTGAAGCGCTTATAACACACATTCGAGACAACTGTATATCGTCCAGTGATATGGAAATAAAAGCAATAAAATCCTTTCCATAATCATAAGAAATATTTGCCAAAAGCAGTGTCCATTGCGCGATCCGACAATATCATGAGTATACGTTTATGAATTACCATAAAATAGGGATGATACAAGGCGAGTGTACCCTTTTAGAGCTGAGGCACCCGTCTCAAACACACGCAAAGGCAAGTCAAGTGTTCATCTGAACAACCACGGGAACATAGGGAAAGCCAAACTTAGAAAATTGAATCGGACATTATTTCGGTAACTGCTGCGTTAATTTTGGAAATTCCCTCCTTGTGTCTACATGAATAAATTAGAAAGTTTTACTAAGGTCGTGAATTCTGTAACCCTGATAATTTGAGCAAGAGACGCATGACGCCTCTTTGAAACAAACATCCCTGTAGTTGTAGCTCCGGCACGATGGAAGATGCACGAGAAATGATTATCGTTGTCCCCAGTGACTGAGAGAGACTAAGCTGAGCAAATATATAACTGTTGACATTTTCAAAAAAATGTTTGTAAAACTTGAAATTGGATTGTCACATAAAGATAAATGCCGTGTCACAGTAAAAATGTGTGGTTTGATGATCATGTAATAAACGAAAACATGCAGTCAATCAGAATAAATTAAAACCACCCACAAAAGATAAACCGTTTAAACAGCTGGAGACAGAAATCATCAGAGACACACCACTAAGAAGAATAGTTTCTTGTTTGAACTAAGTGTTGTTGGTTAAACACTTCTTGAACGCAGCGACAATTTCAAATACTACAGTACACCATTCGTTTAGAAAGTGGTAGACATATATCCCCCAAAATTAGGAAAAGGTAAAAGAATGAATACTAGTATTCGCTATGAAATATGAGATGTTACGCCCGTTCGTGAAGTTAATGAATTCTGTATAACAGGTCTCTTTTAAAAGCGTTACAGTAAAACACAGAAATTGGTAATGAGATTTCTGTTACACAGGTTGTGTAGCCGGTGCAATAACAAGGATAGCTAAGGTTGAAATTACAGTTCCAGCAAGGAATATACAGAAAAGAATTCTGTCAACAGTCTGCGCCAGTCGACGCCAGTCCTGCATCACCTCATAATCTTTTTCCTCTTTCTCATGCTTGTCCAGAATACGAGTTAAAGAAAACAAAATGTCCTCGTAAGACTTGGTAAACTTTCCTCTGGAGTTGGACTGCTTTGAATGTCCATGACTATGTTCACCCGATACACCTGACAATGTAGGGTACGCCCTATCCCTTCTGTCCTGGGAGGTATTCTGACTATGAGTGTCATTTGACAGCGGCTCGCCCACACCATTGTCTAAACTGAGTTCATCTTTCAGCTCCTGGGCAATGTTTTCCAAGGTTAGTTTCAGAGACAAGTTTCTCATGAAATTCCCTTCATTGGACGAGCAATGGTTAAGAAAGCACCTGTCGTTGTTGGAAAGGAATATACTAGGATGACGATAGCTCCCAAGAAAGATCTTGCGCAGCCAGCCTGGAATAGCTCTTTTGTCTGGGCCTCGGTGATGGAGGTTCAGCACAAACACCGTCATGATGACGGAAACAGATGTTAGCGACATGACTATCGTCAGGTAGATGCCTGTAAGATAACAGTAAAAGAATCCTTAGATTGTAGTCAGTGTAGCAACTACTAGGGGCGGTAAGCTATTCAGTGTGTGGGTTGAAGCCATATCATGTCGTGTAGCACCAGGGCATTTCAAGCCATTTAACCAAATCAGGCTCCGAATAGACGATTTCTAATTATGTTACAGATACCTTAAGCAAGGCATTAACAGTTTTCCTAGAATGTTGTAATTTAGAAATTGGAAAGTATTTTTTTGTCATCCCTTAGATCTCTGTATATGGTAGCTGTGGGGCATTGTCATTCTTTGTCCATGGGAAGATTTGAACAAAAACTTGAAGTCGATATCGGTTCATAACACACGTGGGAAATTGACATAAAATATATCGATTTTTCACACACTGAATTTAGGACTGATTGAAAAACAGGCTTTTGAAAGCTGGATTAAGTAATAATTGCAAACTTAGAAACATTACCTTGGGACATCATTTTAACATTAAAATCAACATTTGCTAGCTAATCAAATAATGTAATCTTTCTTCTTGACTGGACATATGGAAGAATTGTGCAATATTGCCATAAAGGTAAGATCAATACAGATAGGCTGCATCTTTAAGGGGCGTTTTTCTTCTTTTACAACGTTAGGATTACATTATTTCGACTTGCTGATCACGACACATAAAAGATATGTTGCTTGAAAGGAAAATACTTTCACGATTTTCAAGACTGTAGTCGTGACAGTACAGTGATGGAATCCGCGAACACTGCTTTGTTTGATTAACGAAGTGTTAATGTTTGTGCCCCAAAAAGAACAGAGCTGTTTTTCATCGTTGTACATCTGAATATTGATCTTAAGATAAAGACATTTAAGCAACACCAAATTCATTCTATATTCATATTGTAATACATTGTCTGAATGTAAAGATGACAGGGATTATCTAGTCATCTCTGCCGCCACAATCATCTATGCAGAGTTGCGGCCCTTAGGCGTGCCATGGTCCTACGGTGGTCAGTTCGAATCCCAGATTCACCCTGATAATCATTAATGGTTTGTGAGCAGCATACGCGAGCTGTGTGTTACAAAGTGGTAAACGTGGCAACTGACTAACGTCGGGCTTTTCTCCAACATATAGCAGACACACCGTGACATAAATTAACAACTTTTCAAAACAACTTATAACGCAACTCATTTATTCTTAATTTAAAGGTGGAGTGATTTAGCAATATTCCAGCAAAATCACGGCGGGGGACACCGGAAATGGGCTTCACCCATTGTACCCATGTCGGGAATCGAACCCGGGTCTTCGGCGTGAGGAGTGAAAGCTTTAATCACTAGGCTACCCGACCGCCCCTTTAAAGATGGAAATGATATTTGTTTTTTCATAATAACTGAGATAATATCGACTCAATTCTTAATTTAGAAAAAACGTTAATGTTAACCTGTTAAATAAGAGAATATAATGTGCAAATACTTACTAATTAGAGGAACAAACTCGGACGTTTCAGGAAGATTTTCAGCGACGGCTAACATGAAGACTGAGAAAGCCAAGAGCACAGTAATTCCTAGTGCTATTTTCTCACCCGAGTCTGGTGGCAGACAAAAGACGAGCAATGTCAGAGCCGACATCATCACACACGGGAACACCACGTTGTACATGTAGTACAACGTACGACGTCGAATTGTGACGTAAAATGTCACGTCAGGAAAAGGCTCATCGCAGCAAGCATATCGCACAACGTTACGGACAATCTTTATACGTATAAGTTCCCATTCTCCGTTGACGACGTAATTGCTTAGGTCTACCTCTGTTGTCCGGTTTGTAATGTCCACTTGATAGCCATCATATGTCCAAGAGCCGAACTTAAGACGACATCGCTGTATGTCGAAGGGGAAGTAGGTGACGTCAACCTTGCAGGAACTCTGTAGTTTGGTTGGGACAGGCCAAAAGACGTTACCGTCAGAAGCTACCATAGCGTTAGCTGGCATCAGTCCGTCAGTATATTCTGCAGCACTGCAAAAGAAGTGCACTGTTTTATAAGAACAAGGACTGGCTTTGTGTGACACCAATTGATTAACAAGTACATGTACTTTTGAAATTAAATGTTGAAAAGAACATTGAACGGGTGAGTAAAACCACAACCCTTTGTCAAAAACAAACAATGCAATTTGTTGTAATGTTTATTAATGACAACATTCTCACTGTTTCAGAAGTTCCATTCTGAAAAGTTTGCATAAAGAACATAAAATGTAGACTGAGATTTACTGACCTAAATGTACCAGTTTATCACACAGAGGATTAAATCAATGCAATACTCGTATAACGATCAATAGTCTGGCAAGAATATTCACATTCCTACTTGAATCTGGGAATCAATATATCTTTCCTTAATATTCCCTAGAACGTTTCATACATGTAGGCGTAAGTCATGGTAAGGAAACGTATGGCACATACATAAAGATAATGAGAGCAGTGAGACTTTAAACGACATCCCTGGATAAACTCATAGCTTCCACCCAGAGTACGAACATGTGTGATTGCTATAATATTCCCGTCTCTATGGTAACACGTCCTTTAATTTTTTTGCAAGAATGTATTTATGAACTCTGCATATTCGTTCATATGCGAAATTCGTTCTGTCATCTGGTTCCATAAACTACTGAAACGTAATCTCGTATCCCATTTTGCATGTCTGAATACATATAAAACCAATGGATATAAACCGACCAATATTACAGGATTAATAATGACTTCAGATGTTATGGAGTTGATTCATGCAACGAACAAAGGAAATTGAATTATTCCCCGTGAGAGTGTGAATTTAGGTTTGTTTCACTCCTTTAATGACCAGAAACTACATATCACACAATTTGCAATTTCCTTTCAGAATGTCACATGCTGTGGGTCAAATATCAATAACGACTTAAATAAGTGGTAATTGGTTTACAGAAAGGCAATACAAGAATTCATACCCACACTGGAATAAAAAAAGCGACAAAACTCTTTCCATTCTCATAAGAAATCTGTGCGAAATGCCGATTGTACGGAATCCCAATATATTATAAGAATGCGTTGATAAATCAATATGAAGTAGTCATGAAACCAGGTACAGTGGCTGAAAAGTTCTGATCTAACATAGAAAGATTTATTGAACACCCTTAACAGATTGCATGTATTAAATGCAATACTTTTGATGTTTACAGGCTGTATTTGACCATGACAAAGGTTTAAACACGGTGGGTTTCAAGGCTTCTGACGCTGATCTGAAACGCTCCAGGTTCACCATCTCTCATTAAAAATCACATCGTCTTGAAGCAGACCTTACTGCTTCTTGTGAGCGATTTAATGCCATGGACAAATGTTGGGTTCATTTCTATCTGCCAGACTTACAGAACGTCCATCAGCTGCCAAGGTGATGCTTTCGGTTTTCGTCATCCTACAGTGGACTACCTCCCGAAAGGTCAGACGAATGCGTGAGGATAACATGGCTAAACGTCGCTGACGCTGACGTTGTTCCACCACGACAATACATCTGTGCACCCGTCTCTTGTCTCCATGGTTGCAATGCATTAGTGTCGCTTTGAACTCATTGGCGCGATCAGAGTTCCACCTCTTCCCAAACTTTACGAAATACCTGTCTGGCAAGTATTTTATGACGTGGATGACATGAATAACATCAGGCGGATGCCTTCTACACCAGTGGGGTCCAATATTGCTTGAAATTAACGGAAAGGGGACTATTGGAAAGTTGAGTCATCCAAATTGTCAATAGTGTCAATAACGTCTTGTGTATAGCATTTCGCCACTATGAATCGTTAAGCAGAATATATTCCCCAAAATTAAAACGGTTCAGGCGGTTCACTAGTCTCCTTTCTTTCTAGTTAGATAGATAAGGGTAAGGGAATTGGCTATTTGACAATTATTGAACGATACCAGGTCGACGATAAGTTGAAAACGTTTGGCAAAATTCCCTCATTTATACTTTTGCAAATCAGAAATTCCGATTTATACGCATAAGGTCGACAGGAGGCGATGCTCATGGGGATGCCTACCACTTGCCTAAATGTCCCATCCCCAGATTTCACATAGTGTTATCTCAGTAAACATAAGTAAAGGGGGTATATGCTTTCAGTTTTGACGAATTGTCCTGAACCTTTGACGACTGGAAATGTAACAATATGTGGCCACCACGTTTGGTACCAAATGCCCTGTGGATCAAGGAATAAATTTATCTTTATGTTTGTAGTGTGGTATAGTGGTGTACACAATTGAAAAAAATCAAAGAAGCTTTTCAGAAGTTGAAAAAAATCAAGCAAATCCTTTGAGGTTTTTAAGAATCTACATAGTAGTAATTTTCACTTATATAAAAAAGCCCTAGCGTAATTGTATTAAAGATTATCGTTAATCTTTGAGACAGAGGTTTGATGAACATGGAACCAGCAACATCTCCCTCTTTGTACTTATTTTCATTGAGCTTTGGAATCACTTACACTAAGATCTTTGGCCAAACAGTTATTGTAGTTATGCTTACATATATGGTTATGTTATTTGAGGCGTTGTCAACAATTACAAATATTTCATGTCTGGCAGCCATACTTTGGATAAGAGCTCACTGATTCAGACTGAAGTTATTCCAATGAATTTGTGCATTCACACACAGACATGTTGCACCCTATTTGAACAACTTAGGGAGATTATGAACAGTAATATTACCTTTACAAAATTTCCTGGGTTATAAATGGACAAATAAACTTGTGTAAACTTATGTTTTTTATGCTTGTAAATATGTAATATTTAGATTTATATGTCATACTTGCACGAACTGCTTATGCAAAAATTACAAGTAAGTGAAGGAATACCTTTCTTCCAGTACCATAAACATGGTATTATGCCGGAACTCATTACAGGCTAACATCTACCAGACACAGGGCGTGCTTGCGTAAGCACGTTGTGCAGTTAACGTTAAATAATTGTATATGGTTTCAAAAACAGTTGTAACGTACATGTATCAAAATGCCTGCCTTACATTCATTATACAGTGGATGGAATACATTATGTATCGTGTCTTTACAGAACATTTTTCTTTGCTCAGAGAGCTCAATCAAATCAATATTCTGCATAACTTCATTCTTTCGATAAACGCCACAAAGACATTTTCAAAATAATAAGGAGTCTCCACACAAAAAACCCAACTTAACTTACGGTATAAAAACTCAGTTTGCTGTCTTACGCCGCACTCTAAATATTCCAGCTATGTGGTGGCGGAGGGAAACATACATACATAATGTTCATTGGAAGACATTAAACTCACTTGTTATAAAGTACTATATCTGGCAGCCATAATTTGTGGCATGGTATCCTCAACATAGTGATGTTATTGAACATCATTGGATTCCAGGTGAGGAATTCGTCCACCCACTCCTGAAAAGAGGACATACACTGATGCAAAGGGAGAAACAAATGCTTCCTATTTTTATTCACTCAAAAACCGTTCCCCTACGATTCGGATTTCAGTTAAGTTACTAAACATATATACTAACTTGAACGGAAAATGCAATCTAAAACTTTCATTCAATAACTGAGTTATCATTGACAAGTAAAATCATTATTACATGGCATCCTGAAATGTAATTGTAGTCTTTTTAAGGCTTTGGTTATCGTATGTTTTTTTTTCAAATACGACATGGTCGATATTTCATGGAGATTAGATTAAGTATTTTCATGTTTGCCAATATCATTGTTCTATAATGTTCAGTATTTAAGCTTCTTATTAACGCAGTTTATTGTACTAACCTGATCTAACCACACGTTTGTAACGAGAACCTGATTCTTCTCATCCTGAAACAGAACAAGGGTAAACGGTGAGTATTCAGATGTATTCAGAAATGCGCAAGAACCAAGAACACTTGGATGTGCACACAAGTGACAATGAAGACCTTTTCCATGTCCTTATATTCAACAATTAATCGATGTCGTAAACACCAATGCTCGAAAACACGTACATGATCCTGACTGTTGTACAGGGACGTAGTCTACGGTGCACAATTATTATTTGGAAAAACAAAAGACAGACCAATGGAGACTTCTTTGAGAAATAGTATTAGTCTTGGAAAGCTTAAGAAGAATAGAAATCAGCAAAGCCATTTTCTCTTCCTCTCTCAGAACGCAATTGTTTTGTTCTCAATACTGAAAGGCATAAAGGGAATGTATTACCATGTATATGCAGAAAGACTCTACGCAAACTTTACTTTCTAATTGACTTGACGCTTTCTGTCTATTTGGTTATTGTAGATCAAACTCTAGTAATGATAAAAAAAATATTTTTCAGCCGTTCTACAATATACGTTTACAGAAATATTTGTCTTACAAAAAAGGGGGCACGGGTGGCCCAGTCGTCTAAGACGCCGCGATTCACTGTGCAGAGTTGCGTCCCTTGGGCACGCAAGAAACCTATGATTGTGGGTTCGAATCCCGGTTCGCCCCCATTATGTTTCTAGGTTTGTCAGCACCATACCCGTGCTCGTGGGTTTCACCGAAGTGGTAAACGTCTGAGACCTGCATCACTTCGGGCTTTCCTCCCACATTAAGCTGACACACCGCGATATAACTGGAATACTGTTAAAAGCGGCGTCAAACCAAACTCACTCACTCACTCACTCTTACAAAAAGAATGCAAACTAATATTGCACGTGTATACAATAAATTATCAGTATACATGTATATGCCTATTGGATGATTGGTCACCCATATACGTAGGGGCATGTTGTTCAACATAACCATGATCTGAACAGCTTTTCAACGCAGCTGGGTTTTCTTTGTCGGTAAGTTAGCTGACCGGAAGCAGCTATTGATAATGTGCGAAACGGTATTGTGGCGAAAGTAGACATTCTGGATTCTTACGACAAATATTGGTGACAAATATTGATATTTATCGCTTCATTGTTACATAGAACGTTCTTTTAACCTAACAGATCTAGAGTTTAGCTGTAATTCATGTCCAGACATTAATGACGTATGTTTTGTGGGAGGTTCAGTCTGAGACTAATCCTAACGGCAGTATTCAGCAGTCTTAATTCAAGACAGCGTTGGGGTGTCATGCACAGTGTCTTCACTTGGGTTGTCCAAGGACAGAAATAGACGTAATCCTCTGCTTAAGTTATTTTAAAGTCCCCCGCGTGCACAATTTCACAAGGACATCAAGAAGACCCATATCGTATTTTGACTGGCTTTATTTACGTTTTCAGCACGTGACGTTACTAGTGAAACGTCGTTCTTTATAGCAACAGAATCCTAATGCTAATGTTGGCAATGTTCAACATGTGTGCCGAGTCTGAGAAGTTCATTCACAAACGAGGACAACCACAAGATTGTCTGATGGAAACCTAATACCGCTAATTGGAAAACTATGTAAAACAAGAGTGGACCAGGTTGGACGTGGCTATCCCTCAGCTCTTACTCTAGCCTTGTCTGATCAATTTGGGATCTGTAGAATTGTATTTAAGAGTGAAAACAGGATGATGTCGCATCTCCCCTAAGGGGCTGTTTGTCGGAGTAATGAGAGCAATTGTATTCGCCCCCACGCTAACTTCCTTGTTTACATTAGAACCCGGATTGGATCAGAAATTCTGGACACGGGATATAGTTTGCAATCAGATTTTGCTTCCGTCCTTCTCTCCTCGGAGAGCTGGTGTCATTAGCCTATGGCTATTCACAATAACATAAGGAGGGGAAGTATCAAATGTATCGAAAGTGTTTACACTGTTAGTTACTGTTGAATCGCCAATTATCTGACTTAAGGCATGCGTTTATTTACAGATGCAGAAAACTCCAGAACTATTTTCAGATTTCCTTTCAAATTTGTTTCATTTGATAAAAATCGTTACTTATGATATGGTCCCCGGTCTGCATGTCAAATGAAGCTGACATGCTGGGAGTTTCACGTGATGTTTCCTTCCGCACAATCAATGGCTATGATACTCCATTACTTCCGCGAGTGAAAGTAAGATGTCAATGGGCGATCTTCCCGTATTCTGGGTCATTAGTTGCTTATTCAGTCTCACCAGAAGTATAGGTAATTAATTGATAGGTGGAAACAGCGCTGTTGTTGATAAAGGCGAGGATCATGTTGATATGCAAGGATGGAATTGGATATTTTTCATCAGATACCTTCAAAGAATAACACGTGACATCAACAGATCCACCTGTGCAGACCTGAAGAACAACCCACAGGGGAAATTTACCGGAGTTCAAAGTAACTGTAAAGGTCTGATCTAAGACAAGTGATCTGCATCTGCGCTGAGAGTTCCTTTGTATCTGGTTATATCGTCATGTTGTCCAGACTGGACGGGATATCAAACAGGGCTCAATTAGTAAATGACAGTGTGTTTTTTTTCTCTGTGTGTGTTTGTGTGTGTGTGTGTGTGTGTGTGTGTGTGTGTGTGTGTTTTCTTTTTGTGTGTGTGTGTGTGTGTGTGTGTGTGTGTGTTTGTGTGTGTGTTTATGTGTGTGTGTGTGTGTGCGTGTGTGTGTGCGCGCGCGCACAGTTCATCTAACTTGACACTTGTTACAATATTACAATGCATTATTGCGTATTGTGAGGCCATTATATGTACTATTGAAAGATTATATCTCAGGACAACATTCCATTATGTTTTATTTACAGCCAAATTGTTTCCTCCCTCATCATCATAATATTATTTATCTTACGTCAAAAATTAGAGAGTATCAAAATAACTTCTTTATTACAATTACGATTACATAATTTTTTTATATTTTTCCTAATGACCCCAGTAGTCTTTAAAACCACCTTGTTTTAGGTTGACTCTTAGATATGTATTATTTAAAGTATAACCCCTGTCGAATGACACATTCATTTTTGTTTGTGTGCCAAACAGCTTGTTGTTATGTCTCCAATAAATGTTCCCTGTTATAACAGTCAGATAAGTATGTATATTTAAAACTGACCGATAATCACTGATTGCCAATAAATAATGAATAACATGTTGAATCTTGTTAGTATGTGCGCTTTTCGCCCGAACTCTCTGTTGCGATATACGCATGTCGATCATGGAAAGTGTTTTCGGAAACAAATAATTACCGTGAAATAACATTAAAAGGAAACGCAAACATAAAGGTATAAGAACAACCTAAGTTATGCTAATTCAAATATTTACTTTGTGAGGTTTCAAGTTCTTTTCGATCGTTATATTACAAGAAAGTTGGTTGTAGGTTTTATGTGTGTGAATACCATTCACTGTGGGATTGTACACTGCAGTATTAATTCGGAAGGTGACTTTGGAGATGTTGAAAAGATATTAACAATGTAATTTTTCGTACATACGGAGATAAACAATAACAACAGAGAAATTGTAATGGAGTTAATGATAATTTCTGTGTTGATTGCCTCTTCTTCTTATATATCAACAGAGGTGGTCACATTTAACGTAAGCCAAATTGACACGGGTGCAAGTCCAATCACTCTTGCACTAAAATACTTTTTACGAACAAAATGTCGAGCAATATAATAAAAAAAAGTGTTATGAAAATATTCACGGTGGCTACGTTTTATGTCTCGCGCTGTTTTCATGGAAGCCTTTAAATAGTTCAAGAAAAGCAGAATCGATAACGTAATGCTTCGCACGTTGATTAGCCAAGATTGGAGGCACAGAGGATGCTAAAAGCCGGTAAACATGGTTACTGGGTTGTCTAGATTTTCATGATATGAAGGCTATAATTACACTTTATTTTGAATTTGAAGTCTGGAGATTGATAGAACTGGGGGCCAACATGTGTATTAATGCAATATGAAAATAATGTATTTGTCAAGGTATCACAGGTGTCATCCGATTATGGAACGGAAAATAATAAAATAAAGGTTTAGCATGAACTCATGTGCTTATTTTCCACGTCAGTTACATTGGTGTCATCAGTGAGCGTCCACCTGAAACGTACACGGGAACATATATGGTAGATGTCCAAATAGGGAAATATGTCCCTGGTGCGTCTAATTTGGAAATATTCTCCACATTTTTTACAAAGTTTTAGTAAGGCCTTGAATGTTGTAACCCTGATCAAACAGCTTTTGCGCAAGAGTCGTGTGACGCTCTTTGAAGTCGTGGTAGAAAAAGCATGCACGATATCGATTGTACCTCAATTTTTTTTAAATGTAGACATCAAAGGATGGTGCTGCTGGAATATTGCTCGACATAAAGGGAATGTTGACAATTTGAAAGTTGCAGAAATCCCTCTTGTGTATAGTTCTTTGTCGTTCTAAATCTGTATGCATAGATCTAAATATGAATGGGGTGAGGTGGTATCACTAGTCTCCTTTATTTCTAGCTTAGGTGGGTAAATCAGTGGACGGAATTGGCGGTTTGATCGTTATTGAACGATATCCGATCATCGATATATCTGAAACGTAATTTAAAACGTACTGGCCAAATTGCCTTAGTTTGAGATTTCAACTCGTATGTATAATGAAACAGATCACATATTATCATTTCGACATTGCATTTGTGGTCAGGGAGAACCAAAAATGGCTAATTAATTTCAAAACAGATATACAGTAAACTACGGTTATAACGAACCACTAAATGTAGTTCGTAATAACCGTAGTTCTTTATAAGCACATATACATCACATAAACAGCAAATGGACGGGGCCAAAAACACTTCGTTATATCCGTCAGTTCGTTATAAGCGTGTTCATTATAAACGTAGTGTACTTTAGCACACTCTGCGGTAGTGGTCCGGTATTGACGACAAGCTGATTATGGACAATAGCAGATATTATGTATCTATCATTCGAGTTTATAGTACATGCATTGCGCTTGTAACAAAAACTCAATATTGAGAGAAATATTGCAAATCAGTCTATTTCAACCTGAATCATATAATCCTAGTATGTCGAGTTTCCTTTTATCGGGAATGCAGATTTCATGAATCGATTATGTATGAACTGTCAAGTTTCGTAATCAATTGCTGGCAAAATAAAGTCTACAGCCATGATTGATGGTGGCTAATATGAAACAAACAAGAAATGTTTTTTAGATGGGGATGAATTCGAAACAGGTATCATTGTCGTCTTTGGATCTTAAGTTTGGACTGTTTCGGCGACTGTTGTCTGCCTAGTTAAGAATTGGATAACATCTGTAATTCTACAACTTCTTTAATACTGTGAAAAGAGACGTTTCGGTATAGATCCTTATAGCGTTGTCAAGCAAGACTGAACGACAATTTTATGGATAACAACTTCTTTAATACTGTGAAAAGAGACGTTTCGGTATAGATCCTTATAGCGTTGTCAAGCAAGACTGAATGAGGTCTTGCTTGACAACGGTATAAGGATCTATACCGAAACGTCGCTTTTCACAGTATTAAAGAAGTTGTTATCCATAAAATTGTGTCTATCTTGTCATCGTCAACTTCTAAGTAATGCCTAGTATCAAACAATTTATCTGTAATTTTGTGCCCAAATCCATCTTTCATGTTTATACTTTCTTTAGCCCGGCTGTTGAGTACGTTTTAGTTGCAGCCAATCATGACATCATCAAATATATCCCTGACATCCACGTTTATACGTACAGAAGAACCGCGTTGTGTCGAACACGTGGGTACCCGGGAAAAAGTTTGAGTTATCAGGGGAAAAATCGAACATAATGTTTTGAAACATTATTACATGTAATCTAGTTCCTTTGGTTTCATACTACGTTTCAACGTCGATAAGGGGCACGGGTGGCCCAGTCGTCTAAGGCGCCGCAATTCGCTGTGCAGAGTTGCGTCCCTTGGACACGCCAGAAACCTATAATTGTGGGTTCGAATCCCGGTTCGCCCCGATTGTGTTTCTAGGTTTGTCAGCACCATACCCGTATTCGTGGGTTTCACCGAAGTGGTAAATGTCTAAGACCTGCATCATTTCGGGCTTTCCCCCCACATTAAGCTGACATGCCGCGATATAACTGACATACTGTTAAAAGCGGCGTTAAACCCAACTCACTCACTCACTCACTCACTCACTCACTCACACACTCACTCACTCACTCACTCACTCACTCAACGTCGATAACCATATTGACATTATAGTCATAAGTTCGACACAGCGAGGTTCGACTGTATACTGTTAATGATGATATCGCCCAAATCCTGAAATGAAGAGTGCACCCGAGAAAGTCAACCATTCTTTCGAGGCATCTTCGTTTCCTGTTTCTCCTTTTCACTAGTTGCAATGCTAAAGCAGACCCGCCTACATTATATTTGCAAAGGAGACAATCTGTAAGTGTTGTATTGAGCTTTTCGGAACATGCCATTGACAACCTATGTGTTATGGATGCGTTTGCAAAAGGAACATGTAACTTCAGGGTGACGAGGATGAGGTCAACTCCATTTACGACAACCAAACCGCCCACTTCGTAAATGTAGAGTAAACCTCAGTAAAGTGTTTCTAATAATGTTTATCAATATTTCATTCAAATGTGTTTTGTGCTATAGTTAACCAAGACACAAATCTATATTTCGTACATTTATAATCAGAACAGAATGTTGTGTTTTTTAAAGGTTGAATGGGGTGAGTGAGTTTGGTTTAACGCCGCTTTTAGCAATATTCCAGCAATATCACGGCGGGGGACACCAGAAATGGGCTTCACACATTGTACCCATGTCGGGATTGGAACCCGGGAACCACTAGGCTACCCGGCCGCCCCCTTTAAAGGTTGAAGGTACTGGATCTACGTACATGTACATTGATAAATCCCGGTCTGTGACTTGTGAAAATAATCGTATAATATATAAGGGTATATACTGTAGATTTTGAATGATTTCCATACCTTTATAAATTATTTACTTATCAACGTGTTCAAAGCCGACTGACGTAACATACATTTAATCATAACTCCATGCTGTGTTGAAAATAACCATATTTTGTGTACAATGTCATGTGTGTCATCATTCAGATACACAGATCCAAATGTCATATAATTCATCTGTACATATCATGCCAGACAAACTTATTACCAATAACCTTCAGCACACAGCCAACTCACAAATTATAACAACATTCATAAAGCTACCATCAGTCGATTCAAACACACTCACCATATCAAATATTTGTGTTAGCGTTAATCCCATTCTAATAATGACTGCCGTTGTGGCGTTCCTGACCGGCCTCACTGCCTTCTCATAGCCCCTCATAATGTGGTTCATCAGCCTCTGTTCATCGGGGATGTTGGCCATTTCCTCTGGTGTCCGTTGTACTTCCACCAGCTTGATCTCCACAATGTTGGTGCCTTTTCCCCCACATCCTGAAACTAGTGTGACTGTCATAGATAAAGTACACTAATTGATTCATAATGCTGTCATGATATTTCTTGCCAATATTTAAAACATTGTCACTATTGTAGACGTTGGTCATATATATCTGTACGTGATTAATATATATTAATGTTATCTCTAGCAGCATCTGAAACCAATGTAAGGGTTGTAAATATTGATAAGAGAAATAACAAATGAGAATGATACTACAATAATAAAGCGTTATCACCGTTTTATTAAAAGATAAAACTTGAGATGGTCAAAACAAAACATACACTCAACAGTTTCCACATTGACAGTATCCGAAGCAAAACACTAAACGTGTAAACGTCAATAGCTATATAAAAACGACCAAACCATTTCCATAATCATAGACACGTGCGACTAACGTAACTGAACAGTTACACAATGTCCCTCTTCTGTTTGCCTATTTGTGTCTCTTTATGTCCTTTTCTCAGTAAGGGGAGGTCGGGTAGCCTAGTGGTTAAAGCGTTCGCTCGTCACGCCGAAGACCCGGGTTCAATTCCCGACATGGGTACAATGTGTGAAGCCCATTTCTGGTGTCCCCCGCCGTGATATTGCTGGAATATTGCTAAAAGCGGCGTAAAACCATACTCACTCACTCACTCTCTGCTACTGATTATTCACTTATTTGACGTCTTACCTATTTAACCAACAATACTAGTACATGTACTACCATTCACTTCGTCGATGTCATCATTATCTTCATCAGACGGTGTAGGTGTGTTGAGTGTTTTCTTCGTGTGAATCAACAGCCCGTGTTGCTGATTAGTGATGCCTACGTGTAGAGATTCATACATTTCATAACTTTTTGTGCAGAGCCTCAAACTCAGCGAGAGATATATAACAAGCGCGTTTGTGATCAAACCTTTTTTACTTCGTGCTTCAAACTTTTTACAATACTTGAAGAAATCAATACTCTGAAGAGTATCTTATCGGAAATCATGCGCCTCAAGTCTGCATGTAACCTTTGCTTGTCGTTTTGCTTTAGTAAGACATATCAGAAAGGTGGCATTAGATGGGTGCAAGTACCACTTTCTCATAACTCTTTTAATCAGCGGTTATATTAAGATTTCTTTTATCTGGCCTCGACCTCGACGAGGTGTCATTAATTGTATTGACCTTATAGTAAATGCACATGCAATCATGCGAAATGTCCTCAGTGGTTTAATCGCGATACTTTTCTCTGCAGACTGTCGTTTGAGTATAACCTATCTTAAAATATATAGGATCATTGTTCGTACTTGGTATATGTAGGTGTCACGAGTGGTCAACTTGTCTGGGCGCGTTCAATGATGTAGAATCTGCCTGCCGTCGGTTCGAATCCCCAGAAGATTATATTTCTTTGCGACTGAAATACTGTTCAAAGTGGTTTTTAACCCGCAATCTCTCACTCCACAACATTGCAAAGGTTGTACACACGAGCAATACCTTCATCCAAATTGACAAGATGATACTTATAGATATCCCATATGATTTCGGTACATTTGATCTTTCATAACTAAAATGAAATTACTTTCAGAAATGTTTGAACTTCTCCATTGACGTAGCCCAAAAAAATCAGCTATGAACCAGGTTGTCAAAGTGTCAATAACTCAGTAATCTAGTTATCTCCAGTACTTCAGGGAAAGGCAGTAAAAAGCATCTTAGAAGATAACAATAGGCATTCTCAACAGACCAGGCACAGTCTGATCCTTCTTGAGATAACGAGGAACGCTCAGAGCGTCAGGAACCCGGGAGAAGCCACTACTCATTCTCGCGTGGAGCTCCTTCACATGCCCATGAAACTTGCACGGTAAACATAGATCAGGCAGGGACTTTTTATTGAGCCTATCATGTGGTGAGAAGCACGTCTACTCTGCCCATACATCGAGTTTGTTATTCCAGTTTTTTAGCTTCATTTATCACCAGTTGTGAGTGCTGCCTGGTCAACGGGTCATGTCCAGAGACGACTTGATGATCACAGCGTTCTCACATTGTATCACGCTTGGTAAATACTGAAATAGAGTTACCGGAATCCTTTTAGGATTGACTTGATTATACGACGTATGACGTGTTTGTTATGAATAGAAGATAACCGTTCTTTGATGGTCCAAGTTCTCTCAGGAACGTTCTGGAAATTCGTCAAGGGCAGTTATGTCAATCTGCATAATGCGCAAGTCATTGTCCTCAAGACTGATGTACTTATTAAATCATCTGGTTTATGATGTTCTTACTACACGTTCCAGCAAGGATGCTCCTTTGTTCCGGTTCACTTTGTACGTTTCTACTTTTCAATGTTTCATGATATTTAAGTTAATTAACAATTTGTCATTTTCGCTTCGCTCGTCACCGCAAAGACCCGGATTCGATTCCCCACATGGTTACAATGTGAGAAGCCAAGTTCCGGTGTCCCCTATCGTGATATTACAGGATTATTGCTAATAGCGGCGTAAAACCACACTCACTTTCTCACTCACTCTTTTTCGCAACGAAATCGCTAAAGCAGAGAAGTCTTGTTATGTAACCCATAGTTACATCATACACGAATGCTGAGGTGGCCATTTTCAACATCCCTTAAACAAATCAGTCGCTTTCCGGTTATCATGTTGGGTCTGTTGATCTTTAGATAATATTTGTCCACAGTAGAATTCAGTCAACTAGCAACACTTATCAGCAGCAATTTATCATTGATAAAAAGCGAAGGGGTTAAATATTCATCGGAGTATGGAAAAGAATGGTATAGGTTTGTTTACACAGTTGACACTTCAACTAAAGGTTGCCCTATAGTTAAAAAAGTTTCGGGGTACAAATCTATTAGAAAGCTGGTAATCTGTTCGTCACGTTGGGGAAAAGATAAACACTGTGACGAAGTTATCAATAGTTGCTAATGTTTGCTCTAAACATTCCCTTCTATTGACAAAGAACGCTCAACCGCATCGCGTAGTGACACATGTCACTATACAGCAGCGTTTGCAACAAACCAACATGACATTACGTGAGTAGATACTTTTATCATTGAACACTAAGACCGAGGGTAAATGCCATGCCATCATTTATGTTAAAGGTTATTGCTGTTATTACTTCTTACACCAGCATTAGTAATTTCAGTGACATAACCGGATGTATGCTGTTCTATATATGTCAGATCTAAGGGAACACAACCACAAGTTGACCTTGTGATGCGCGCGTCCTAGATATCAAGTTTATGGACGTTCTCAGCGTCAACGGGTTTGTTCCAATATTATGGAACTTTACTGCGTAAATGGTACGAAATCGTTCGTCTAGCGTGAAGTGCATACAATGTCGTTGTTATAATGATTCGAAAAAGTTATAATTAAAACTGTGTCACTTTATACATATTGTTCAAAGTTCGCAAAATATGAGTATTCGTTTACACATCGGTTTCTAGCATTGACATTTTTAAATTGGCATTGGCTATGCTTGTTTGATGTTCAAATATTCTGAAATATTGATAAATGTCATATTTGGCAAACGTGTTCTGCCATCACTTGTGATCTGTTATTATTTCAAGTTGTTCGTCAGTATGACATGCACCACACAGAGACTGCCATGGGTAATGAGTGTTGGACGAACATGTTGTCTCTTCCTTGTTATTTTTCCTGACGTTTTTTGCAATTTGTCCTTGTATTCATTATTGATCCATATATCACCCTGCAGATCCCCATATCTGACACAAATAAATTGCATGCCTCACACGCACTTGTCAGACTCTACTCCCACGTCTACATCAGAACATTGCAAAACCTTCATGTCTGATAAATCGACACTTCACAGTCCCTCCACTACATACATGCATTGATAAAGGCCGATAACTGTTTTAATGCGTCTGTGGGAATGGCAATTCTTTTCATGCAAAATATACATCCTCTGCCTAGCATTGATTGAATGAACTAAATGGATCGTTCTACTAAATATTTCAGTCCGAACTACTTATGGTAAAACTTTCATGAAAATCGTATCAGACAAAATCATTTACCTGGCGTCAATAGGCTGTTAATATAATCTTTTGAAACATTGATATTTCAAACTATCTTCCCGAACAAAACATTGATCTCATTTCGGTCGTAACAACGTAATGTTTGTCTTCAATTGACAAAATTTCAATAATAAGCAGCTTTCTGAGACGTCATTAAACAGACATTTCGGGATGTAGCTTTGAGGCATTGGAAGACAAAGGTTTTCCAGATTAGTAGAATATGGTGCCTATGAATTACATTGACATGCTAAAAAATCTTTGAAAGTTTTTGCATTTTTGATTGGATGTTTGTGCCAGGA
Source organism: Haliotis rufescens (assembly GCF_023055435.1). Taxonomy (NCBI): domain Eukaryota; kingdom Metazoa; phylum Mollusca; class Gastropoda; order Lepetellida; family Haliotidae; genus Haliotis; species Haliotis rufescens. The sequence goes on along the minus strand of NW_025963779.1, from coordinate 75,200,320 downwards.
AGGCCAATCTTCATTTTTAATATACTTTTCATGGCAAAATATTATTGATTATAATCTCATTAGCATGCTTTGTAATACTATAGGGGATAATTTTACAAAATTTATATATTTCAAGGGTGGCTATCGGAAAAATCTCTGTGTGTAATTTAATAGGTGCAACGTAATAACTGATGACGATACAACATTAACCTTTTCAATGCGTATTATCAAAAATACAATGACACAACAAAGAGTTTCAATGCTGACGTATGCATGTTGCTTTAAAAGGACATTGTCTCATGTGTTTTCAGAAAATGTTATTAACCCTACACACAGTGACGAGCATAACGCCCCAACACGTGGGTTGCAATCTTGGTTTACATATGTTAGCAATATGAACGCAGGGGAATCTAATAATAGCGAAATATTTTCGAGAAACATCCATCAATCACCAGACTACCTCACCACGATCAAAGACAGACATCTCCGATGTATGTGCCCACATTATCTACTTAACCGCTGGTGCATAATTGACATTACACACGATTACAGTATAATATAATCTATACACTTTCCGTGCAGACTTAACACACCAATATATATGCATACTGTAGAACATTAAGTTTATTCTGATAGATATCTTATATGACTAAGTATCACTCTTTTGTTGTATTCACATATACCTGCAAACATTAATAAGTGATAATCGCATCCTTAAGATAAGAATATACTCGTGATTAATTCGCCAATATCGTTTAACGTCCCACGTAAGCATTTCAAAAAAGCTAGCGGACACAAGCACAAACATATATCAACATTAGAACTATTGGGTTTCTCCTCTAATAATGCAGTGACAGGGATATTGCACAGATTGCATTCTCTTTCCAGTTACACAACGTAAATCCACACAGCACGGAAGTTCAGGATTAATATGACGCGGAAACTAGAATAGAATGCAGCCAATTTATAAGGCACAGTTTTCCTTGATTTAAGCGTTTTGGGGGTTCCATTGTCCGATCCTTATAAATGACGTTTGAGGATAAAGCGTTGGCTTCACGAGATTGTGCAATTACGTGATTACTCCGGAAAATACATTTCTAATCACACACCGTGAAATGTGTTAATTTACGGGAGATTTCGATCAGGCTGCAGTTATGATTTTCCGGACCACTGAACATTAAAATTGAGCAACTTGAAGTTTTTTCATTCACCCAAATCAGCAAGACCTATAGGTGAGTCCTTTTTTATCGCAAAAGACACCGAGGAACGACATGAGTTGGCTGATCAGGATTGGCGTGACTTTTATTGAGATTGTCGACCGCAATCATGAAATTGTGTCGTGTCTTTACAGTTTCCTACAAGAATTGATTTCTAGATTATATGTAGATAGGTCAGACAGGCATGGCGATAGTGGGGGTCACTGTTGGCTTTTATTGGAAAAAAAGCGCTGGACGTTCTTCCCGTTATCGTTTCGTTGTTTTATAATCTTGTAGCGTCTGTTTCCCACACATAATGTCATCGTAGTTTCACACTGTAGTGACATAGCCATCATTTATGGCCGCTGGGTTAATAGCCAACCCATCAAATCAGTGCCTTCGCTAAACTCAATATTCGCATCCCTCAAGCGGACAATTTTAGTATTACCATCCATATGCTGTCTTCACCTTTTCACCTTGAAGAAGGTCCCTGGTGAATAACAAATTCATTATAGAGAGGATCCTAAATCTTCGTTTCGTTGAGTAACATTTATATCTACCCGAGAAATAATTATGCAGCAGAATACAACGCTTTCTAAAGGAAAGTTCCCTTCATCTGAAAGATTAGCTTGACCATATAACCGGACTTATTAATTAGGAAACGTTTAACACCGATTGGGCATTTTATTGATATTAACACATATACCTCACTGTATGCGGCATCTAAACACCGAATGCGTGCCATGATGAAGTAACAAATAATACCATATTCTACTCAATATCCTGTTGTGTGAGGCCCAATGACAAACCATTCCCTAAACGCTCCACATATTCCTCTGTCTGATAGCTCTTGTTAGTTATGTCCGATATAGAAAGTAGATTGATGAGGTTAATACGAGTCAATTGCTAGAAACCTGCCTCTTCTTCCAAAGATGAACATTGAGTCCAAGAATCGATGACTATCTATTTGTGTGGATGATGGGCTCATGATGGTCAATGGCTGCCTCCGGCATACATCATTCATTTCATAAGTTCAGCTGGGGATGAAATTGGCCAAGCCCCTTACTTACTAGTAATTTGTGTCCCTTCAAGTTCAGATTTGTTTGTCAAACTTCTCTGGCTCAGGAAGATTGCCCAAGGGCAGAACAGAGTCTAGACAACACCAATACATACAAATACTGTTTCCACTTTTAAGGATGTTTAGTATTTGCCATAATTCTTACTGATGCAAAGAGCTTGTAAGAGCTTACACAAGTTTAACATCTGATGTGCTTCTTCAGTGTGGGACTTACGACTGTAGAGTTACACGATGTATTAATATGCTGAACCGCAAAAGAAACGTCATCATGGATAGATATATGAGAAACCTTATTTGTCCAAACACTGTAAACATACTTTGAGACATATTAAAAAGATGAAACTTGGCCAAACTGATCATGGAGGTTGAAATTAAAGTGTGAAATGTTCTTAAAGTGAACCCCAGCACCAGTCTCTGAGAAAATGGCATTACAAGTCAGTATCTCGTGTTTCTGCCATGTGCATTGATGATTGCCGTGCGACGTCGATGCATGGAATGGATGAGGCGGTTGATGAAGGCCATGGGCACTTGAGCCCACACTCTGAGGAACGCCTGACGTTGGCCTTGGTCGGACGTCATTCAGCCGTCTTTGAATCTCGTCCCACAGGTGCTCAATGGGATTTAAATCGGGACTGAGGGCAGGCCACTGCATGGTTCTGATGCCATTCTGCTGGAGGAATTGTCTTGTTCCTCTCGGAGTGTGGGCACGGGCGTTATCATGCTGAAACTCGTGGTCACGGCGACGTGCCAAATATGGTATGGCGTGTGGTCTCAAGACTTGAACAATGTACCGAACTGCGGGTGGCGCCAATGCTGGTGCTGTGTTGCCCACTGAAGACGGTCCCGGCGATGACGTGGCGTCAGAATGGCTCCTCGGTGTGGCCTGTGAAGGTGGATGTGTCTGCTCGTCAATGGTCGACGCACGGTGTCCGCACTAATGTGTGGCTGGTGTGTCCCCATGGTCTGTCGAGCAGTTTCCGCAGCAATTACAAAGCGGTCTTGAAGATGCTGTCGCACAATCTGACGATCCTGACGTCGGGTAGTGACCCTTGGTCTTCCACTACGTGGTCGGTCATCTGTAGTGTTGGCGGTCTGGTACCGTTGCTTGAGCCTGTATATGGTCCTTACGTGGTCCTTACGTGGACTTGCCGGGCGGTTTGTCCAACTTACAATCGTCCAAGGGCTTGGTGTCGCTGATTTCTTGTCAATCTTGGCATGTGGTAGCAATTCAAAAACGAATGAATGTTATCCGATCTCGGTGGATTTTTATAGGGCAAGAAATGGGAGAACGCATGTGCATTTAAATTTGCACAGAACTCACGTGCATCAGGTTACCATGGCCGTTGCTGTGATGCGTTTGGGCGATCGGTTTATTGTCATCAGCTTTGTTTTTTATCATCAAATTTCGTTTTTCCGGACAAGGTAATGTTAAATTTTAGAAACTTTGACAAAATTACTCAGATATTTAAATGACAACTTTTCATGCAATGTTACTTCGGGTGACGTTTCTTTTGCGGTTCAGTATAGTTTGTACTCAGTTTTGTATTACATGTGTTACAACTTTAGAATCAGAACTGTTTGAATGCTGTGTTGCATATGCACATACTCGTCATTTTCCTACATGAAAAGTGTGCAGTTGTTCCCACTTACAAGGCCACAAACAGCATAACCATGATATGTAAGCATCGCTTCGCTAACTGTTTGAACAAAGAACTTGTTACAAGTGACATATAAAATAATGCACCACAGAACACAGAACAATTAACCATAATACTTAATACACTCAAAGAAGGGCTATATATTCACCGAAAGTATTTGAAACGAGTAGAATCAATTCCATGTGGATTCTCAAAATACTAAAAGAATTAGTTTCAATTCTGTCAAAACATTTGATTTTTCAACTTTGTACATAACTATCCCACATGACGAACTTAAGGAAAATCCCCATCGCTTGCTTGTGATACAAAACGTGGTGACCATAGATGCAGTTACTTATCTATCTTCAGAGGTTTAAGACCATTTGCCATTAACGAAAGCAAATGCCAATATGTAATATGGACCTTATTGATAACATCTATGTAACATTTGGGAATAAGACATTCAAGAACATATATATATATATATATATATACACACACACACACACACACACACACACACACACACACACACACACACACACACACACACACACACAATGTCAGACCAAAAGATGTAGATGTTTCAAGGCTAAGCTGCTTTGTAACTGTAGGTGCCACTCAAAAACTAAATTGTTCTTGTTCGTTAAGTCTATCCTATGTTTAATCTAGCATTGTTTTGATTACAGTGAAGACTAATTGTTAAGCTAAGTGAAAAGTATTTATTATCATGTCAAATAAATTTGTCTTCCTATAAATAATTTGTTTTTGTTTATCAAGTTTGATCATATAAGAGCTTCAAAAGTAATTGCAGGGAATATGTCTAAAAACCTTGATGTTAAATCAGGGAATATGTATAATACCTGAAAATTTTAGGGATCATGTATATTCCCTGAGTGAATCAGACATTAAATATATTCCCTGAAAATTTCAGGGATTATACATATTCCCTGATTATACATATTCCCTGTAACATGTATATACATATATATATATACATGCAGGAAACAAAGGCTCTGTTGTTAAAATATCGAAGTATATTCATTGTTGGTTAAGAAATCGCTATCGAGTTGTCCCCACTTGTCCCCACCTGAATACAATTGTATCAATGCACCTCTGAATCATGATCGTATTAAGAAGCATTCGTATCCACGACAGGTCCAATGCTCGGTGATGACAGCCTAGTTTGTGGTTATAGAGCTAAGAAGAGGACTCTTGTTGAATTAAATGCAGCTATAATTGCCAAGAACTAAACTTTCCATGATAGTGAAATATTTGTAAACCAGGGGTTCTCAGTGGTGAATGGCAAAGTGTTTTGACTGGTATTGAAATGGTAACATTTTCCCCGAGTTTCCTATGTATTCGTACTGGCAAAATGGTTAGGTTAGATGATATGAAAAGTATTTAGGAATAATGTGCTAAAATATAGAGATAGATATATTGAAATTGAATTTAAAATATCAATCTTAAACTTTCATATTTTACTATTACGATGAAGGTAATGAATAATGAAATAATTAAACCTGTGAATGCTTACTGTACTCATATTATTACACATACGTACTTGGTGGATACATTGTATATTTGAGCTTTCAAGGACCAAATCTGATGCATTGATTGTATTCAGTGTGTTGTGCACACTGTAAACGTAATAATACAATATCGATTATCTTAACACGTCTCAAAGATTGTACCCACAAGGCCAAACGTACCCCTAACATTCTTATATGCCCATACGATAACAGAGAGCGTCAAACAGAATGTCCTACTTTTGGAAGAAACAGCTTTCATTTGGCTGCAAAACTGAATATATTTCTCCCTTGAGTAACACATACAGTGACGATACATAACCTATCACGCGATGTAGTATTTAGCTCGGTCAAACAAACACTCCTGCGCAATACCTAGGTCGATGGATATATGACCTAGGTTATGCTTGCTAACCACATTAATGGTACAACTGACAGCTGACATCAGCATACCAGGAAATCCAAGGAAGCTAACTTTTGTATTTCTCTAGGTTTTTTTTATATCACCATGCATTTATGACTGCTCCCGGGGCTTGGATGAACATTTTCAAGGCACTTAAGCATAGAGCTCTTTACACACCATCCGCATGAGATTGCGTAATTCTGTTTGAAGCTTGGAATGTAGGAACCTAATTTCCTTCATACATAGGGCCGCAGTCGGTCATTTCAAAGGAGATATTGCTAGCCCAGCTTCTTCTCGACGGAGGCAGTCAGTGTCATTAGTGCTGAAGGCATGCTATCCGATACGGTGCTTGGCTTGGGGATCAACGATGCTATTATGGAACACTGAACAACCAACAGTGGAAAACATTCCTTTACTCTGAGATAGTGTTACGTCCCCTTCATACCTGGACAAGTATTAGGGGTGAAAATTGCGTGCTTATCCTACGGGGCAAATGCATGATTAGATGGACAAGCTGAATAATGAAGTGATGTTTTTTTTTCAGTTCAAGATCCTGACAATGCTATTGATTAAGACTATTGCCCTGTTGATTAGATGCATAAACTAATGTGACATGGTATGGGGCAGTGGTGTGTAAAGGATATGATATAATAGAGCATGAGAGTTTTTCTGCCTTTATGAGATTTTGGATTTGAAATGTACATATACTGTCAGCAGCAATAGCATTATGCTATATTTCAACAATCGCCTAATAAAATTCATACGTAGGAATTATGTAAACGATGATAATAAAGCATTTAAACATATCATGTTAGAACACATAAACAGCATTTGGTACGCTAGGGGACGCTTTACCCTCAAAACACACTTACTCTTTCGTCTTTTTTAACTTTGAAATATCCATACAGTCAATGCCTTTGCATACCTTATGTCCCATTTCAGGCATCGCGATCTAGTTTTATGTGTAAAAAACACACGAAACCGGCAATAATTGGAAACGATTGCTTTTAACTAGTGTCACGTGTTAGAATTTCAATTACCCACGGCGGCTTTTTATCGCTTGATATATATCAAAGACTAAGTATCATCTTGCTAAAACATCAACATCAAAGGATTCCCAAAGCATCTTGCAATAGCGTCCATAATGAATATGACTGCCTTGACGTGATCCTGTAACCCTGTCCAGAGGGTTGAAAGACCCACAGTGGATACACTTGGGAGTGGTTTACTATTCTTATCACCACTAGTCAGACGCTGTACGATCATTGTGTGTTATTGGAAGCCATTCCCTCCTCCAAACAAGCAGAAGATCCACTAGGGTATTTTCTATACATAATTCATCTTTTTCGCATTAGTTCAGTTCACCCTAGCTCGATATGATGTGCAAATGCAACATGAAAGCTTGGCATGGCATGGGCTGATTATCATTATTCAGGAAAGAAGTTCTGTGATCTTAAAGGCAATGTTTTTTTCTTCGACCTTTGGAGAATTCAGTCGACGTCTTCAGATTGTGTTAGGTTACTGAATGGTGTGTGTCAATATGTGCACAGCTATACCACAGTTGCCTAAATACTACAAATTGATATTTTTCGTTTCAGAACTGCAAGCTTTATTTACACGTCTGTTTTGACACTGTGTTCAATTTATTAACTGTCCTGAGAAATCTCACATGGATTTTATGTCTAAACTAGATGTTCCTCACTACTGAAGTGAAAGAGAAACATGCAGTTATTCACAGTTAACGATTGGTACCGAATTCAGAATTAGGCAGAGTCAACATTTCGATTGACCCTGTACAGTAAAACTCGTTGTCCCGGAAACTCACATCAACGACCATTACCTTTAAAATGATTACACACTGTTACCCTACGTTTTCGTAGCCAAAATGATCGAAGAGTGCGCATACACGAGTTTCTGCTGAATCGAAATCTAACCCCTCGTGAGCATTCTGGGGAAATATCCATAATATCCCATGCTTGTCCCGAGAGCCTACTTCGACTAATAGAGATCAGACGAATCGGCTGATTGTGTGTCACCGTGATTATGTGGATCGTTTCTCATACTCTCGGCCAATGGTTTGACCGGTCCAAATCGATTATTGATAGGCTGCCCACGCTATTAGTAGACAGTGCTGTTACACCAAATCCACTCACTCACTCACTGAATCATAACTGCACCGAAGTATTACGACTCTCGCTCCAAGGTTGTTTGATCGAGGTTACACCTTTAAGGCCTCAGTAAATCTTTCAATAAGTTTTATAGTAGACATATGGAGGGCATTACCAAATTTGCCAAATTTCAGTGCCCCCCGAAAAGTCGATACAACTCCCTAGTTTGACTTTCCGTGTCTTTTTCAAGTGAACACTTGACTTGCATTTGCATGTGACGGGTGCCACCGATGGAGCAGGGTACTTTCACCTTTTCGCGAAAACCTACCATCATCACTATTTTATAGTGATTCATAAACACATGCCCATGTTAAAGCCCGAATCGTATTAATGACTCTGCTTTTAGAAGAGCTTTCTTATGAATATGGATAGGATTTTGTCGCTTTTATTTCAATCCATTATTGAACGAATACTCTTGTCATTTATCATGTTCATTGGTCGTTGGTACATGGTTTTCAAAATGAAATTATATATTTTTTGTGCATTCATAATTGTTGCTTATATTTCAAATTATGCACACATATGAAATGCATCACTTGGCAATGCCTCAAAGATAATTAGGAAACTACGTGTTGAAGTTGACCAAGCAGAAACTCCTGACTTGAGTAGTATCTATCATATTCAAATGTCAACCATAAAAGGAGTCTTTGAGATTTTCAGGATGTTCCTCGAGAATGCAGACTTTTATTAACATAATTAACCATCCTCTTGAACTGTAAGCAAACACGCATCCTCTTTTCAAAGACCTTGGGCATGATTAAGGTAATGCAGAAATTGTGTTAGATTTGCTATATAAACAGTGATGAAACACTTTCTGCTTGTAAAACGTGGAATGGGTAGCAGCTTCCTGTGTCGATCAAACAAAGAAGATTGCCGAAACTGATATTGAAGGAATACCCATTTCATGATTAGTGCACTTGCAGGGATTGATTTACATTAGAGTGATACTGCATTTGTATGATTGTGTCATAAGAGTTATTCTGATTTGATAAATAATTTATTCCCCTAAAACTTATTGATTCATATAATCTGGGACAAACGAATTCATTATTCGAAATGTACCGTGGTATGATTAATTATTAAGGATCCTTCACATGAAATACGCATTTCATATCCATTTCTCGTATCACTGGCATACAGATTTAAAATTGAAGATGTCCTTTAAAAATATTGACAGAGAATTTCCATAGGTAATGATTCACTGGGTGAAAGACGACGTAGTGGTACAGGCTCCCACCTTTCAATAACGGTCGGGACAGAAAATCAATGGATTATTCAGGAGTGTTTGAACAAGAATAGCACGTCAGTGATTCAGACTCAAATGTTAACTGTCACATCATTTACAACCAACAGTGTGCCCACAGCCGAACGATAGACTTGCAACTGTGGAGTAACAGTTGTCATGGGCATGCAATTGCTGCCCACAGAACGAGCGTTGGTTCCGGCTATCATAGGGAAAAAGTTAAAACAACAAACAACAGATATTTTACCATGGCCACTTTCCTGGTAATAATTGTTTTGAATGTGGAGACGTTGTTCTCTAATTCATGCTACTCAAACTAGAATGGCTAGATGGCAAACCATTTGCACTTGCAATTTATTTTACGCCATAGCTTGTGAATAGGAAAAGAACAGTAATGGGTTTAACTTTTCATGACAACAATCTATGGAGACGTTACGCACGCTTGAGTACAATCAGCTTTATAATGGAAGTTAGAACGGTTGCATACATAATCGAATTCCCTAACGGATTTGTAAGACGCAAATGCGAACTTTCCATTTTGTAAATTAAATGAACATTCTAGGCTTTCTTTTGAATCTAGTCCCTTGGTCAGGTGAAATACACTTTCAACCTTTCAGTAAATCGGTAAGTTGATGTTAAAAGTTTGGCACTGCGTTTTGTTCCTTTTGCGGTTTTATCCGGAACGTAGATAATTATACTCTAGCGATCTAAAAAACCCAATTACTTTTTGAGACGAATGTCTGAGTTTTATGTTGTTTTCTGTGACTGTAGTTACTTATGATACCTGTTTTCGTGACCTATTATCGATAAATCATTTCTGAAAAAATATTTGGAAATATTTATTGGTTGCATGTCACTCAGTTATTTCGTACAGTTATTAACTTATTTTCAACATCGTGTATTGATATGTTTTGTTCATTTCCCCAGTTGATTAAGTCGGTAAGTTTACCGCTACAGATATGAAGGAAAGTCTTCTTGTCGTGGCAGGCTGTTATAAGATATTTCAAATGGCTGTTTCGAGGAATCGATTTCTAAAAACACGATTGATAAAGGAATTTGTTGTTGGATATATTTTAGATGAATAAAAGAAAATTACAAAAACGACGCCTTTAGTCTTTACGACTTGCTGTGTTTGTGGTAGTAGCTTTCTAAATTTCAGTGGTTGCTTCAAGCGTTATCAGATGACTGTCTTCCTACGGGTATATCGAGTGATCTGTTCCCTAAGCTGATATTTATTACGCACGAACCATTGTAATGTAACTTCCCAACAATAGCTGAACATGTACAACGTAACACACATACGGAATTTTAATATGCCTCAAAGTGAGATTGACCAATCAGAGAGCAGTATTACTGGCCTAATATGAGACCGTTTGAGACCGTGTACCGTCAGTAGCAGCCATTTTGAATTTTCCATCACCCACCTCACATATTTCACATGGAAAGTCTGGTTCGGACATTCGTTATTCGACACTGTTTTGTGTTTTAATATCATTAATTGTGATGAGCAAAGATATTATTCATTAAAGAAACCACGTTCTTGATTTTATTTATTAAAAAATATAGATAAAAACGCTTACAACGGAGGTCACTGAGTTACAAATAACATCGTTATAGAACATACTATGGGATGACGTCACAAACAAGAAACGTGACGCCAATGACGTCACACAGCAAAAGACGATAGCAGCCCGTCGTTAAAGGGCAAGTTCACACGGAAATTAACCTATTTTTCTTGTACTTTTTCCACATTAAAAGTGTTAACCTAGAAGTGTCATAGACAAAAATATAAAAATATCACAATTAATTAACATATTTTTCGCATTCAAACGATTTATATTTTTCACATTTACCAAGTGTTCTATTTCCACAACAAAAACACCATGGCTTATGCCCCTTGCAATATGACGTCATTGGTGCCAATTGATAAACATTATGACGTCATCATGCTTTGTTAGAGCCGCTTCACGTGGTGTAGGTCTAGGTGTGTGATTCTAGCGTCTCAGATGCCAGCCAGCATAGTGTTATGCTGAGTCACCACTGCGCCGGAGTGTGTCGTAGGCCATGTTGTTTAACCGCAAACTGGTACTTGATATCTTTTGCGTTGAGAATAGACAGGGACCCAGTTGAATTGGCACCAATTACGTCATAATCTAAGGGGGATAACTCAGGCCTGTTTAGCTCGAAAAACGAAGGCCTCATAACGGCATATCATTTTCACACTATTGTGAGCTTCCTACTTTCACTGTGAAAAAAATGAGTGTATATTTTCAAACACAGATACTAACTAATTCTAAAATTCCGTTTTCTTTAAAATAAGAAAGAAAGTGATTTTTGCGTGTACACTTCCCCTTTAAGGGAAAGCGGACAGCTATCAAGTTACAGTGGCCCGAAGATTTCTGTTAACATGCGGGCATTTTTATGATAATTCTATCCACTTTACCTATAGTACTTTAAACGTTCACATTTGGTATTATATATTCCACATTATATATTCCATTGTTAACGTTTATGCTTATATTAAAGCATTGTATCGGAAACATATGTACTGGTCCTGTCGTTCATACCGGTTGTACATGTAAGTGTCTAGTTTTGATTTTGACATGATATGTGCGACAAAGATACCAAATAGTGTAAACTTTTGGCATAATAAATTCGTTATGGTGTTTTTAGTTGCCGTATACGGTGTCATATTAGGTTAGCAGTATACGGCAACTAAAGACACCATAACTAATAATATACAACAACAATCACTGACAGTACTTCCAAATGCGGCGTTACGCCCAGCCCCGTCTCGTGTTTGATGAACGTTTAGCTTAATGATTATAGAGTCGACTGGACAATCAAACACAACAAATGGAACCTTGAAACTGTGCTCAACATAATGTTACCTTGACATGAATGTTCATATAGTAAATGTCTTATCAAGCTGATAAATATATCAGCTTGGTAGTCTGACTCTGCCTTGACATATGGAAAATGCCGTATGTACTTCAGGACAAAAGATCCAAGGCCTAAACCTCTAATGTCCTTGTAAGAATTGTGCTTATTTCTTTTCAACGTTATCTTAAACGTCTAAGCCAAAAGCCGCGCATGAATCAATCATACAACGGAAAGTGAATTTTTTACATCAATCACACATGTACTGTAATGACATCGATGGCATAGAGAGTTCGTAATTATGGACAAGATTGCCGTCCCACATTTTTGGTTGAACTATGTTTTAATCTTCACTAGCATTACTCAAAACCTAATAGCTAGTGTTAGTCGGAATATATACTTTGATAGGGACATTCTGAATGTCCAAGATAGGGCTGAATGGCACTGGTTACTTGGATATTTTGTCACACAAATAGTATTTGATATTGCCCCCCAAAAATGAAGCATGATAGTTTTCATTTCAATTTAATACATTTAAAACATAAATTGCTGTCCTCATTAGTTGTAAGTGATTATTAACACACCAACGAAATTCCCCGATCCAAAAAAAATGTGTATATATAATTTTTTATAAGATCATAGATTAAACCTAACATAATAAAGGAAAATACATATAAACCCGCATTTTCGGAACGGAGATTGTCTCTATGTGCTGAAAAGGTGTGAATGGATTGAGGAAGGCCCACTTAGTCCTGCAATTTGGCTGTTGTCTATGCAAAGTAGTGATGCAGGTGAATGTTCACTTAGGACCCCAACCCATACGTATAGAGCCATGGGAATCGTGTTTGGGGGTGAAATCCAATCTCAGCTGGTCTAGATGCTATCCGTTAGAGATTTAGCAATATATCTCCTTTATACCTTATTTCCTGAGCAAGTATTTACGAGGAGCAGAGAGAGAGAGAGAGAGAGAGAGAGAGAGAGAGAGAGAGAGAGAGAGAGAGAGAGAGAGAGAGAGAGAGAGAGAGCAGTTAGGAACACGTTTTAATTATAAGTATATAAGTATCATGCTTTTCTAAAGATACCGATAATAAAGAACATTTTGATAGTATGTTTTGTTTTTGGCATCTCGTGGTTTTTCTAGTTTTATCTTAGTTCATGATCATTACTCAGTTTCGGATTTGTACTACAGGAGATACATGATACACTTTCGACACTTCACAGCTATGCAATGCCCCCAAAGTACACGCATTTCTATTTCTGTTGTTCTGTATGACCACCATACTGTTTGCAGTAATTGACCAGTGTCGGCTGGCGGATGGACAGATTATTAATGGAATTGTACATTGGGGCACATACATCAGTGGCAAGCACAGTATCTAGTCGATTATAAGCTAAGTCTAAAACTCACATGGCTAAAGACCAAGTAGCCTTGATATAATAATCAACTATGAAATGCCAAATATCGACGTTTTAGATGCAAATCTCTTACTAATAGATTGCATGTGCTCTATGCAAAGCAAACTGTATAAATATTTGGAGTAATGATGTGTTTTAAATAAACAAAAATCTTTCTCTTATCACCAGAAATCTCCAGGATCCATTGTTCCGATTCCGACTATAGCATAAGCATATGTTTATTAATCACTATCAAATAGTAATGACACCAGGTGTTCTCGGAAAGATGAGCGTATCCTTCCCAACCGGTGTAACCCGTCACAAACACATGTGAAGGCAAGTCAATTGTCAATCTTAACACGGCAACATACATGTATTGCACAAGTCGAAAAAGGGGATTGCTTCGGGAAAATATTTTTTGTCACTGATGCATCAAATTTTTAAATGGCCCTCAACGTGTCTGCCGTGAAATGTTTTGAAAGTTTACTAAGACCTTGACACGTTTGAGCGGGAGTTGTTTGACACCCTTTGAATTCTTCATGGTAAGGCATGATCGATTGTACATCACAAGATTTGAAATACAGACACGAAAGACTGCAGCTGCTGGCATATTTACCGACATAAAGCGAAAGTTGACAATTGGAAAATAGAAGTAATAATCTTGTCACATATTGCCGATGTAGTTCCCTGTTTAAGTCTGGGCCGTGTGGCCCCGAGTTTGTTCTGGTGGGCACTTGACATGCTTTTGCATGTGTTTGTGACTGTAGCCATGGGTGGGCCAGCATACGCTCATAACTTCGCAAGCATCTGCTGTCATTAATGTCTCATGGTGATTCGTGGACGACGCTTATGATATAAAGAGTCTTAAGGCGAAGTTTCAAATGATTATGGAAAGAGGTTTTTCGTTTTGTCTCCACTCCTACTGGTTTACAGATTTTCTCTTCCACAATCTTGCCTGGTCCCAGATGTCTTGTTTGACGTTTTGAGAGATACAATGATGTTGACCTGTATTCCAAAGAGCCCAACCAGATTATTGTGATACAGAATTCGCTGGACCTAGAGAATTGTATCTATTTGACCACACCATTGATACTGACACGTTCATCCTTACATACACACAAGGACTACAATCTTCGTGTCGACAGAACCTCTGAGAAATACTGGTATTCCCCAAACCGCAGATAACAAGGTACATAAGACAATCTCCTTGCATTTCACAACACACTGACAGTATCCTCTATTTATCAGCGGCCAGAACCTCATCTGACCAATGGTCTTGCTGCGCTATCTCAGTTACTCTTCATCTGGAGGTCGCTAGGTGGACATGCTATCACACTCTTCCTACTTAGACGGATTCATCCCGCTGGTCACGATAAGGCTACTACCCTTGGAATCAATACTCTTAGCTGATTTACAGTACTTTATCAAATATTGTATCAGAACGAACACTAATGATTTGATTAAGTAGACGGCATGGAACACATGCAGCGATCCCTTCTATTACTGGACACTTGTCACACACCTTCAGGGTCACAAGCTCAGAGCATAAAGGCAGAAAGACTGTGGTATTTACAAGGCTTTTGCCACTCGAGTGTCTAACCTGATTACATACTTCGATTGTTTGACCAGTCGATTAAGAAGACGGTGCTTTCATATTGTTATCCCAACTGAAATACTGAGTCTACGTTTAGAAACTGCTTATCATTCCTATTTCCTCGCAGTGAGATATCGTACAGTTCACCATTAACCCAATTTAATCAAGTAAGTTGGCACAATATGTTATTCGTCTTTAGCAAAGACAGACAATACTCTAAATGTGTTTCGTGAAATTATTGTATAATATATGATATGATTCAACAGAAACACTTTTCAAAGCAGTGTCAAACCAAACTCAATTACTCACTCAAGTTAAATATAAAATCGATCCACGAATAAGATAATGCACGTTCTCAAACGTGTACTCATATCATTTTTTTGTGAAAAAAGAAGCAAAATATTGATACGTTAACAGCGGTACATTACAACCCAAAAGATACTATCATGAAAATTATTCACAGATTCAAGCACATAAATGATTAAGACAAATATGTATCAGCATTGATGGATCGCATATTATTTGCCCGAATGAATTTCAAGATGATAAAAAAGAATCACACAAAAAGGAAATCTGTAATTCCGAGATCGTGTGAAGGGACGGTTCCTTTTATAACCCATTACCATCTTCGACAAGGAAATACAGAAAGTTTAAAAAGAATACTTCTTGTGGTAGTGCATTTGATGCCTGAAACAGTCATTGAAATCATGGACATTGAGGACGAGGCAGGAACCCTCATGCAGCTTCCTGTTTCTGTCGGCCGCTTTTAAGATCATTCAGAGAGTGACTGTAGAATAGAAGCATGCAATCAGGTCACGGCACCAGCACGACCCTTTCTGTTTGCCCGTATGTCACTATCAAGATTCATTTGGCAAAGGAAACCCTCGCCTTGCTATTTCTTTTGGTAACAAGCAGATTAGCATATGTGTTGGATATCGAATTATCAGCATCAAATCCTGACGTTTTCTTCTAGTCAAATACACTGATAGTTATTGACAGGTGGGCCTGATATCAGGGAAGTAATATGTTTTATAGGTGCATCACGAAAGCACAGGAGTGTGAGTGAGTGAGTGAGTGAGTGAGTGAGTGAGTTTGATTTTACGCCGCTTTTAGCAATATTCCAGCAATATCACGGCGGGGGACACCAGAAATGGGCTTCACACATTGTACCCATGTCGGGAATCGAACCCGGGTCTTCGGCGTGACGAGCGACCGCTTTAACCACTAGGCTACCCAACCGCCCCTGAAAGCACAGGAAAACTGAAAAGGTAATATTTTCCACTCAAGGTAAGGTTTGTGAAATGATCAAGCTTATTTGACTCATATAGGGGCGTGCATGCGCATGTGTTGTCTGCGTGTACTAATCTGAACGTATGCCAGTTTTATGGTTCTTGCCCACCAAGGTATTTGGCTGCTGTTTAATATGATATCTCACTCAGACACAGTATACGGACTCCGAACCGAGAAGTCCTTGTGTTAACCCCCAATGCCGAGCTCCAGGCAGGGTAACAACAGGTACCCTTTTTATATCTTTCACTATGACGCGGCCAGGGGATGTCGAAGAATATATCATGGATTGATATCTGGATGTTTTGCAGATTAGGGGAAAGCTTGTCATAAAACGTTTAGCCTTTTCATGGTGCAATAATATATATGATGTGAAATCATGGACATTATTTCAAATTCACTCCTATCTACCTCAATTGTGTTGTTAAATCACTCCAATGCATATATCGTGAAGTTAATTAAACCATCTTTCGCAACTGCAAACAACTGATACCGTGAAGCTGATCAACTAAAGAAGAAATTAATATCGTTAACTTTCATTTCAGAATTATGCATACAAATAGAACAGCTTTTCCAAATAAATGACTTAACGTACACACAATTAATAAATTCTAACTGCTGTATTTGCTCGTGAAGCTCGTGTCTGTGGATGGTACTGTAATGTCAAACCAAAGCTAAATGGACGACATCCACTAAGAGTCAGTGAGTTGGCTTTAACGCCACCTTTAACAGTAATACATTTATATCACGGCGTGTCAGCTAAATGCGGGAGCAAAACCTAAAGTGATGCAGGTCTCAGACGTTTACCACTTTAGTGAAACCCACGAGCACGGGTATAATGCTGACAAGCCTTGAAACGTGATTGTGCGAACCGGGATTTGAATCCACAATTATAGGTTTCTGGGGTGCCCAAGGGACGCAACTCTGCACAGCAATTTCGGCGCCTAAGACGACAAGGCGACCCGTGTCCCACATACACTAAGAAAAGGAGTGAGTGAGTATGGTTTTACACCGATTTATAGCAATATTCCCGCAATATCACGGTGGGGGACACCAGAAATGGGCTTCACACATTATACCAATGTCGGGAATCGATCCCGGGTCATCGGCGTGACGAGCGAACGCTTTAACCACTAGGCTACCCGACCGCCCTGAAGAAGAGGAACTAAATTAAAGTGACTATTGATGGGAAAAAGATGATGAACTGAATGTTTATTATCATGTTTATCATCATGCACTCATCGAAGTACATCTTGCTTCAATTGCCTTAATCACACCAGCAACAGTATTCCAGAAATCAATTGCGCTAAGAACTAGTTTCAACTTGTCTCTAGGTTATTGTTCATTGCATGATTGGGCCGCCTCCGTGGTCTAGTGGTAGACCGTCCGCCCGGAGAAGGGAAGGTCCGGGGTTCGATACCCGGGCGCGTCATACCAAGAGGCGTTAAAAGATGGTACTTGTTGTTACTCTGCCTGGCGCTACACTAAGGGGCTAACACAAGGGCTGGTCGACTCGGAGTCGGTATACTGTGTCTAAGTTGGGTATTCATGTTATCTCATGATATGTTTTTAATTTGAAGTTTACACGACTTACGGCTTTTCCATTAGACAAGAGGTCGGTCACATGACCGCGAAATTGGCATTCAAACGTTTTTTCACGAGACCGTATCCTTGAAATGACGTAAACACTGACGGACTATTTCCACATTCCAGGGGGAACCCCTGGGAATTCCCTACAACAAATAAATACAGAAGGGTTGTTTCTCATCATTAAGATCCTATAATCTTGAACTTAGCGTATTTGCATACATTGGGATAAGTCAGGGTTTCAATGATATTCCCGCTATTAACGGTGAAAAGGTACTTGATCCGTGTCTAAACTACAGTGACGGTCTACAGCAATGGATGTACCTAAGTATTTATTTGAAGCATCTTTACAATCACCTTTCAGTGGTCGGCCAATTGATCAGTGATGACTAACACTTGGAACAGCCACAGGTTCATTTACAAATTCGGAAATCTCTCCTGTCTCTCCCGTCACGTTTATCGTGTCGGCCATTTTGACGTCTTGTACTTGATGTAAATGTATTACGACGCGCTGTCATTGTCACTGACTTACTGACGTAGTTCTTAACAGACCTTTTTAATCTAATGAGGATATTATTTGTACATTAGTACATTTGTTGTACAGAAACTACGGAAGTTGTTCCTGCTGAGCATACATGAGCTCTTGTCACCTCTCGTTTTGAGGAACTATCTTATTCCGCGATACAGCTGGTTATTGTATATGGCTGTCAGTGTAAACATGAAGTCACACATCCTAAATATAACTGTCGCAAGCTCCGACAGGGCCATACAGCTTGGCCCTCACTCCAATGAACTCACACAAAGTGAAAGCCAATTCTTAAATAGAACCTCTATGGGCTAGCACTATAAAATCGGCATTCGTCCGGACACACGTACAAGCAACCACACACACACACGTGCATGCAAGTCGCTATATAAGTGCAATGATCTTGAACGAAACGTTAAACCCCATTTCATCTTATCTAACCTCATCACATGATTACAAAACGGTGACACAACATAAAAAGGAAGATTATCATCTATACTTTCATGTCAGTACTTCTTTTTCTAGCTCTAAGTGATACTGAAACATCGAATTTTGAATGTATCTTAATTCTGAAAACCTTATCTGACTGTCAATTGTCAATATCAATATTATGTTAAATTGTCAATATCAATATAATGTAAAATTGTCGATATCAATAAAATGTTACATTGTCAATATTAATATAATGTTGAATTGTCAATATCAATATAATCTTAAATTGTCAATATCAATATAATCTTAAATTATCAATATCAATATAATCTTAAATTGTTATTATCAGTTTAATGTTAAATGGCCATTATAAAAATATTGACGTTTTTCAAAATGTCAATATCAATATAATGTAAACTTGTTTTCAATATAAACCCAATCACCTGGACCATTACTCAACCGAGCACGAAATAACAATGTTAATGAACAGTGTCCGAACAAAGTCAGAACTCTTATTTCAAAGACGAAAGAGTTTCAAAGACTCTTCGTGAGTTTTTGTTCACGAAATGGTTCAGAATGTCCCCCTGATACCACCCGTTAAAGTGGCCCTTACTTAACATACCAGGAAATGGTTCTCAGTAATTTGTGGATGACGCCATAACCAAAGTGTGACAACTTGACAGCTGAAAACTCAAGGATAAGAAGAAGTCCTTAAGGATCGCAATAAAACCCTGATGCAGGAAACTAGCTGCCACATTTGAACTTTACACTTGTGTCAATTGTAAGGAAAGAAACATTTGACACACGGACTAGATAGAATATTGCTGGTAATACTTTGTGCAGCAACTGTTCTTCATACTTATACAACAGAAAGGCTTCGAATAGTAATATCTCTTTAAGCCGCTTTGCGCGTACTCCACAAGAGAAATGTAGAAAACGGCTACCGGGGAAATAAAGAAAACGGCCACTGCATAAGAGAAATGGCCATGAGGGTCAGTGAAAACGGCCCCACAATAGAGAAATGGCCATGCGGGTCAGTGAAAACGGCCACTGGGTAAGAGAAATGGCCATGAAGGTCAGTGAAAACGGCCACTGCGTAAGAGAAATGGCCATGAGGGTCAGTGAAAACGGCCACTGCATAAGAGAAATGGCCATGAAGGTCAGTGAAAACGGCCACTGCGTAAGAGAAATGGCCATGAGGGTCAGTGAAAACGGCCACTGCATAAGAGAAATGGCCATGAGGGTCAGTGAAAACGGCCACTGCGTAAGAGAAATGGCCATGAGGGTCAGTGAAAACGGCCACTGCATAAGAGAAATGGCCATGAGGGTCAGTGAAAACGGCCACTGCGTAAGAGAAATGGCCATGAGGGTCAGTGAAAACGGCCACTGCATAAGAGAAAAGGCCATGAGGGTCAGTGAAAACGGCCACCTCGTATGGAGAAAACGGCCACCACGAATGATGAAAACGGCCTCTGTATTTAAAATGTTTTGATAGTGGAGTACTTTGTTAGAATAATCCATTGGTTTTTCAATGTTGTGATTGTATTTCTATGTGTTGATTGTAGAAGCCAGTTAGAAGATTTAACTTCTTACTCATCTATAAAACAGACAGTGGAATGATCAGCTAATCCATTGTATAAACTCTATTTTGAATGATTTCATTTCAGTGTTTTAATTGTAGAAGCCAGTTAGCTATAATTATGAAGCTATAATATAAAGGTGAGATAAAATGGATTTGAAAGATCAGTCGTCATCATGAAGCCTACGTGCTCGCATTGCAAGAAGACAGTGAAGTAACTGAGTTTTGAGGTGCGTGGATATGAATAAATGTCGATATCACGCCACAATTTGATAAACGTTTATATTTGAAACATTATCATAATTTTACTAGTCATACTATTTTTGTGAGATATCAATCACGTGATGTGAAAACTTTGAAAAGAGAAAAGAAAATTGTGAACTCTGTCAAAATATGTTGATCGAATACGTCATGTAAAATGCATGTTGAATGTTAACTAAATATCACAAATGCCATTAAAACTGATATTGTTACTTCCTTTCCTATTAAATATCCAGAGGCCCTTTTCTCCAAACGTGGTGGACGTTTTCACTAACCCTATTGGCCGTTTTAAAACCATATTGTTACTTCCTTTCCTATTAAATATCCAGAGGCCCTTTTCTCCAGACGTGGTGGACGTTTTCACTAACCCTATTGGCCGTTTTCTCTTATGCAGTGGCCGTTTTCTCTAATTGCGCGATGGCTGTTTTCAACGTTGGCCGTTTACACTAGCACCCCCTCCACAATATATTATAACATTGCGTTGATAAGTAAGACAATTTTACTAAGACACATATGTTTCTTAACAATTGAAAAATACCTTTATATTAAAGGACACAATTACTTAAATGTAGAGGTTTGCAAAAAAGTAAGTTTTGTTTGTTTGTTGTTTAACGCTGCACACAGCAATATTCCAGCTATATGACGGTCTGTGAATAATCGAGTCTAGACCAGACAACCCAGTGATTGATATCATTAGTATCGATCCACGCAATTGCGATACGATGACATGCATCAAACAAAGTCATCGAGCCTGACCATCCGATCCTGTTAGTCGCCTCTTACGACAAGCATAGTCGCCTTTTACGGCAAACATGGGTTGCTGAAGACCTGTTCTACCCCGGATCTTCATGGGTCTCAAAGTAAGTAGTTACCTACAATTTTGTTTTTCATACTTTGTTATTTGTAGTAATATAATAATATGACAAGGAGTATCATCATGGATAACAGCTTCTTTATAATGCATTCACAACGTTTCAGGGCTAACTTCACCTGATAAAGGGCACGAAGAAGCCCCGTAAAGTTGTGTGTGTATAATAAAGAAGTTGCCATCTATAATAGCGCTCCTTGCCATGTTTGCGTACAACTTCTAAATGTCTATAAAGACTCATAGATAATAATGTTCATGATAGATCAATATTTATATGCTTATAATTATACAATACATAGAAAGCAGTGACATCTTTCTTAAAATAAACACATACCCAAGGTACTAAACGAGTGGTGTACTTTGCATTATAACGCTGACGACAGGATAATGATTAATTGATACATTTGTGAAACAGTACCTATCGTTGTGAGTGATATGTTGGTCCATACCGTGAAGACCACGTTATCTTTCATGACAGATGTGTAGCACTCCTAAACGTGATGCAGCCAATGCTGGATCATCATGTTGTTTTAGATCCGCGACTAAGAGCTTTATGTTTGCGGACAGAATCAATCACACTTAGCTAGACGTGGCCATGGGCAGATATGTCTTCATAAAGGGACAAACATATCGCAAATTTCTACGAATTACATTCATCTACTTAGTTTTGTTTTACAATGACATTTCTATGCAATTTCATTTTCGTGATATGATCATAAAGAAATAAAAGGAATATTGGGGCACACTCATACACCTCGTGCAGGTTGAAGCGTAAACACAGTGTTAGGCCTATATGTACATGTACAGACAATGTTGAGATTCATGTGTAGGCGGCAATGTTAAGCCAATGTAGGTATTCACGGTCCAGGCGGTCATGTTACAAAAAAGTTGGGGCTCTCTAGTGTCGGAGATCTAGGTACCACCAAAGTCGTGAGACATAGTAAGACAATGTCGAGAGTCTGTGTATCGGTGGTCATGGTAAGACAAGGTCGAGAGTCTATGTGTAGGTGGTCATGGTAAGACAAGATCGAGAGCCTGTGTGTAGGCGGTCATGGTACAAGAAGGTTTGGAGCCTGTGTGTAGGTGGTCATGGTAAGACAAGGTCGAGAGTCCCTGTGTAGGCGGTCATTGTAGAACAGGTCGAGAGCCTGTGTGTAGGCTGTCGTGATAAAAAAAGGTTTGGAGCCTATGTGTAGGTGGTCATGGTAAGATAAGGTCGAGAGTCTTTGTGTGGGCGGCCATGGTAGAACAGGTCGAGAGCCTGCTTAAGGCTGTCATGGTAAAATGAGATCGGGAGCCTCTGTGTAGGCTGTCATGGTAAAATAAAGTCGGGAGCCTGTGTGAATAAATTTGGGAGCCCGTGTGTAGGCAGTCATGGTAAAATATGATTTGGAGCCTGTGTGTGGGCGGTCATGGTAAACTATATTTGGGAGCCTGTGTGTAGGCGGTCGTGGTAAACTAAGATTTGGAGCCTGTGTGTAGGCGGTCATGGTAAACTATATTTGGGAGCCTGTGTGTAGGCAGTCATGGTAAAATATGATTTGGAGGCTGTGTGTAGGCGGTCATGGTAAACTATATTTGGGAGCCTGTGTGTAGGCGGTCGTGGTAAACTAAGATTTGGAGCCTGTGTGTAGGCGGTCATGGTAAACTATATTTGGGAGCCTGTGTGTAGGCGGTCGTGGTAAAATAAGATTTGGAGCCTGTGTGTAGGCAGTCATGGTAAAATAAGATTTGGAGCCTGTGTGTAGGCAGTCATGGTAAAATATGATTTGGAGGCTGTGTGTAGGCGGTCATGGTAAACTATATTTGGGAGCCTGTGTGTAGGCGGTCGTGGTAAACTAAGATTTGGAGCCTGTGTGTAGGCAGTCATGGTAAACTATATTTGGGAGCCTGTGTGTAGGCAGTCATGGTAAAATAAGATTTGGAGCCTGTGTGTAGGCAGTCATGGTAAAATATGATTTGGAGCCTGTGTGTAGGCGGTCATGGTAAAATATGATTTGGAGCCTGTGTGTAGGCGGTCATGGTAAAATATGATTTGGAGCCTGTGTGTAGGCAGTCATGGTAAAATAAATTTGGGAGCCTGTGTGTAGACAGTCATGGTAAAATATGATTTGGAGCCTGTGTGTAGGCAGTCATGGTAAAATAAGATTTGGAGCCTGTGTGTAGGCAGTCATGGTAAAATATGATTTGGAGCCTGTGTGTAGGCAGTCATGGTAAAATATGATTTGGAGCCTGTGTGTAGGCGGTCATGGTAAACTATATTTGGGAGCCTGTGTGTAGGCAGTCATGGTAAAATATGATTTGGAGCCTGTGTGTAGGCGATCATGGTAAAATAAATTTGGGAGCCTGTGTGTAGACAGTCATGGTAAAATATGATTTGGAGCCTGTGTGTAGGCGATCATGATAAAATAAGGTCGAAAGCCTGTGTGTAGGCGATCATGATTCATGGTAAGTCAAGGCCTGGAGTATCTGTGTCGGCGGTCAAAGTCGGGAGTCTGTACCAGTGCAGCGTCGGAAGTCTGTGACTCTATGTGCAGGAGGTCCTGGCAAGACAAGGCTTGGACTCTCTGAGTAGAAGTCTTGGAACGATAATAACTCTATGATGGATTCGTATAAAGTCAGCACATTTGGAACATACATGTTACGTAATAACGATTTTTACACTTCTGCTTTTTCAAGATAGCATTTTCTCTCGATATTCTCGTCACTGAAATGACTTGCCAGCGGGTTGGAATTATCTGCAAACATCCATGATGACGGGGGAGTATTGGTTTGTCGGACAAGTATGGTTTCAATGGCCATTCGTGCATTAACAAATGACTTTAGCTGTCAGTGATCCGATTGACTTATACCGATATATCGTGTGGTGAAAGTTGAGAGTTTCCTTGGCTGACGCTATGCCATATCACGTTTGAAGTTACTCTAGCGGGGATTTCAATGTCTGAGACAGGCTTAGGAACATGGACACTGCGTATCCTTGCGTAAAATACCGGTTGTACTATCCGCTGCATTAGGTTTGTGATGGATTATGATGATGGCACCGCAGTTAATGCTTGTTTAGCGTGTATAATTATCTGGACATTGTGATGTTTAGTGGATACATCACTGCAGCTAATTAGACGATGTGGCTTTAATGATGAAATGCAAGATTATGACAGAAGATTGTTGAAGAAGATACGGCGGCACGTGTTTTACGGTTTGGAGCTGAATCGTGACTCCTTTTGCTTTTCATGTTTGAATGTCATTTTCAAATGTTTTCTTCAAATGTCTTAGCGCCATATTGGATGAAACTCAGTTCTGTTTAGAACAGACACATTGAAACGTTGTATCGTTAGAACTGGATTCAATGAAGATGTGTGGGAATATTTAAGTGAGTGAGTGGGTTGGAATGCGCGTGCATGCGACATGTGTCGCTAGAACTGCTTTCAAAGAGGATGTTTTGGAGTACTTACGTGAGTGAGTGAGTGAGTGAGTCTGGGATGGATGAGTGAGTTGGAACAGTTTAGGTTAGAAACATACTACATAGCCCATTAAAAATCAAACAAATACCTACTTTGTTACGAAGTAGTTATAAGCACACGTGTACAAGTCCTTATATATAAATATATATGTGTGTGTGAGTGTGTGTATGTGTGTGTGTGTGTGTGTGTGTGTGTGCGCACACGCGAATTTGCTTTCACAATCATATTACGTGTATATGCGCATACGTGACGTGAACATCTATTTACAAATAACTATTTTACATATCTATGGGCATAGTCTTAATACTACATTTACGTGTATATATTGCATACGCGAACAATGTTCAATTATACATGGTTTAATTCTACGTATACTTGTATAAACTAAACCATGCTCTTTATCTTGTTATGATGTTTTTCAACCTATGTATAAATGCCAATGCATTAAAATACACTTTCGCCGCCATATTAGTGACAGATCACATACTTTTCACAGCGAACATTCTTTAAGCGTTCGTCTTCCTCTTTGATTCCATAATATATTCTTCTGTACACAAAAGCTCCAGGGCATGTTTACAAGACTCAATAAGTTGCGGTACGGTTTAAACTGTCAAGGTCAACTGTTTTTTCCACTGTTTTAATCTATAACCAGTGCTATCTTTGAAAGAACTCTTCATGAAATCAATATTTACGTACATAACCGTAATTAGAATGTGTTACAACGAAATGCATAATTATAAAATATAATCATGTGATTACATCACAAATAAACATACAATCAAAATGGCTAGTTTTTCATTTTGAGCCAGATTATGAGGTAAAACAGTTCGATACAGCAATGCAATGATAAAAATGTGGAAAATACTTTGATTTCCCCAATCTAAGTTGCAGCATCCGTCATCATTTGTGGCAAATATAGCGCCATGATTCCAAGATAATGGCTTGTCATAATGGCCAAGACATCATTGATCCAGACAGTCTCATAAAATTGCCACTTAGGAATTTTGAAACTTATTAATTATAAGGGACAATCTCCTGATCAGACAAGTCCGAGAAAGGTCAAACAAGCCTTACCTCCACACACTAGGATGGAGCTGATGACACTAATCCACACACAGAGGTTGTCCACAAACATCATAGGGTACCTTCACCCATCGGGGTGCGCGGGCCAAGAAGGGAAGGTTCCGTGTATCAGTGTTTGGTTGTCATCTCTGGTATGCGTCCATGTAGAAAGGATTCGGATAACCGCTTAGCTCTGGTACTGGAGAACATGAAGTGTTGAGATATTTCCAGTTGGGATGAATCTGGAAGGCATACAATTATCAATACCGTGAACATTCTTGTACATGAATAATGTATGTTGCACGACATTTGTCTTATACCAACCAATTGGAAGAAAACGTGCTAGTCCGAGTTTAGACAGATCACATTTTTAATCTTAAGTGGATCTGTTCTCTGAAAAAGGTCACATCAATTAAGGGCTTGTCTTTGCTGGAGGAAATGTAAAAGAAACATAACTGCTCGTTAAGTATGAAGTGCACACGGTAGTGCAATGACGTGGCTTATTTCAGCCATTTATTGATCATTGATCATCATTTTTTTCTCCTATGCTATAGATAGTATAATGTGTGCCAGGTGTATGACATATGTTATGACGGCACCAGCATGGAAGTTTATTATATTTTAAATCTCCTAACGCATTTGGTGATATTTGGACAAATAAAACAAAAGGGAAATTCAGCAAAAGCTTTTAGCAAAGTCATATACTTCAGCAGCAAGAAGTCCATATCACTGTTTATTTGAATATAAAAAACCAAACAATCAATGATTGTATTTAAATATTTATGAAAATGTCAATATTGGCAAAATTGTTATAGTTTATTTATTAATCTGTCTTGAACATTTACAAAACCGATTGCCTTTCCGCTGAACATGCATGAACTATTTGATAGTCCGGTTTCAATATTAAGGTATTCGGACAGCATAATATAATAGACATTTGAGTGGGAGACCTGTTCAACACCAGACAGGCAGGTATAATAGTTTTCAACTTCTCTGGATTATGTGGTACCTTTTTATATATTTACTCTGGATAAAACAGATACCATCTGACGACCGCATATCAATTCTGTCAAAATGATGCAAAACATGAAAACAGTGTTTTTGACTTTTGTTTTAAGAATGTAAATAGTACTGATCGTCAGTGATCCATTCATATAATTTTCACCGCTATTTTGCGGTTTATGCCCCATTGAATCTGTTTCGTAAGATAATCGAGACGTTGACGTTAAAGATTAAAGATAAAGAGAGATGGATTTACATTATATTCAATACCCTACGTGAACTATTTTCTCAATTTTCATTTCAAATACAAACAAAGAGAAGAGAGTGGATATTCTGAAACATATATGATATAAACAAGGAGTCGATACCTAGTCTGCATCGCAATTTAGACTATACATTTTTGTATTGCTTGACACATGGTATTTGTATATGTATGAACAAATACTAGCTTGGCATGAACATATGTTTTTGGTTGCTCTTAGTTCCATTGTGTGTTTCCTCAAGGCTTTATAACCTATATTCAAATAAAAATCTAGCATTACAGTTTAGGCTAATAATCCTTTATTTAACAACCTTTAATTATCAATCATGTTCTGGGTTGGAAATGATATTGAATACAACCGTGTAAGTCAATGAATGATGTCATGATGTGTTAATTATAGAGGAATCTCTTTCACCGTATGCTACACTAACCCCCTAATACCAATATACACTAAGATAAGGAGCAATGACCGCATTCTATATTCTATGTTTTCATGATCGTAAACCGTAAAAGATTTTTGCACCACCTTTAATTACCGACCTTTCTTCGTTTTTTCTCAGAGTAATGTTTTTCTTAAGTACCAGCTCCGCCAGTTTTAGCCTTTATTCCTTAATGAAGTTATATTCATATGAACTGTGTGACACCATCTATCGACAGATACTGTCTAAATCCTGCAAAAGACGTCATACGCATTACATCCTGCATAGAGTTAATTTCAACAGAAATATACTTGAGTTGAATAATTCTGATGGCGCTTGTTTCTCGAAAGGTCAAAGAAAGCTATGAAAGATTTAATACAATGCCGAGGAATAACAGAAATCGATAACTATTTTAGGCTGTTCTTCAAAACCTGAATATTTCGAATTCAGACAGTAACCACACAAAGGGATACGGTATGACATAAAACACAAGAAAGATATTTATCTTAATAAATCTATTAAAATAATTACATTAACATTATATAACTAGTAAATTCGGTATAACTGCCAGCTCATTGTTGATTCTCTCTCTTCTGCATGTAATTGTGATAGAGGTTGTCAGTTAGATATGGAGGGGTCATGACCATTTATTTAACTTCAGATTTTATATCGAAATCATTCTTCGACTCGTCAATTTGCAACCTCTTGAGAAAAGGACGTGTCTTTAATGGCGAAAACAAAATAAAATTTGTTCATCGTATATAGATACGAATAACCTGCTAATAACGAAGACGTTTTAAGGTAAGTAAGAATTGTTTTTATCGCACCTACAAGCATTTGACTTTCAAACATAATGTCGCAAAGCCAGACAGATTATATAGGTGTGAAATGTCCGTTTTGCATAAGTTATTATTTACAAAACATACCTTCTTGATTTACAACTTTGCTACTAAGAAGTTTGATTTGTGAAGCAATTACCTTATATCGACTTTTCCAGATGATTATAGAAATGTAGGTAGTTGATATTGACAAAAAACACATACATACCCATCGACATAGCAACAACATAACCATACCCATGTTTGATGTAACCCGTTCAACGGAAACATGACGTTGCATGCACACACTCACCTTAATGGTAGTCCACAATCAGTTAAGCCATGTGCGTGTTTCTTATTCACGAGAACGTATCAGCAGCCATACAGACAGGCACCTCTCTACCGGTTCCCGCTTTCTAACAGAACAGATGCAACTTGACAAATCACACTCAAATATTTGCTTTGTAATATTTCTGCTCGTCTTGTCTACACAGCAATATAATCCAAGAATTGTCATTGATTATCTGTGTCCAGTTCTTCAGCATTCTAACACATGGTGCTACCTGCTCTTGCAAGCCAAACCGAGTGACTACAGGATTGAGTCTAGGCTCCAAGCTTGCTATTGATTGGAGGAACCGCCTTCGATTGACAGCCTCAAATGTGATGTATACATCCTCTAAGCTCGACAGCAGTGAAAGCGGAATATCCCCAGCGACTTATTCCTGATAATAGCTCTCTATTAGCCTTTTGTCGGGCCTGGATGGTCGCACTGAAGGCGACACTATGAACACGGACCGGACATGTTAACAAAAGGCGAGATGATTATCACACCATATTTAACAGCTGTGTAGAATGAGAATGTTTATAAACAATGAAACAAATATGCTTATTTCATATATTGTCCCGAGGAATGTTACCAATGACCATTATTGAATTCATATTGAATATAATGTATAAGAATGTGGTCAGGTTTTTGTTTGTCATTGAGAGTTTAATTGAATGCCATCATGTTAACCAATTTTCTGTTTGTTGAATATAAACTTGATATAACTAGAGTGACACTACATGCGGACTTTGGTGCAACGAAAATGGATATATACAAGTATAACATCTAAAGCAGTGTCAAAACAGAGTGGAAGGGGGAAACGTTAATTATACATGTCTAGAAACCTTTTAAGAACAGTAATGTTTCTCATCCTAATTGGTTTCAAATTCCACGTTTGAAAGATATCCTGTTTTAATTTATTGTATATTTATTGGGAGGGGGTTTGTTTTGGCAAATGTATTATTTGTTTTATCTAGTATTTTCCACATATATGTAAATGGCAAAGGACACAGATGCAAATGGCTGTTGGTATCACGCGACTCCTAATACCTAAGCTTAAACACTGACAAACTTAATATGGATTTGAATGCTCCCAAATATGAACTAGAATTACGCTATGTAAATGAGCATCTCAGATGGCTTATGTGATGATCCTCATACTAGCGAAGGAGACACTTGCCATGCAAAGGAGACCGCCTCCGTGGTCTAGTGGTAGAGCGTCCGCCCGGAGAGCGGAATGTCCGAGGTTTGATCCCCGGTCGCGTCATACCAAAAGACGTTAAAAGATTGTACTTGTTGTTACCCTGTCTGGTCGGCTCGGAATCAGTATACTGTGTCTGTGTCTGAGTGGGATATTCATGTTAAAACTTGTTGGTATCTCAGTGAGCTGGCACTATAAATCGGCATCAGTCGGACTAGTACAAGCAGCCACACGTACGTGCACGTCGCTACACAAGCGACGTGAAATTTAATTGTCACCTCACCTCACCTCATGCAAATGAATACAAGTCACCTCATCATCAACTTTTCTTGCAGGTCTGTAAGTATGTGAGTGAGTGAGCTGGGTTTAACGCCACTGTTATGGTATTCAAGCTATGTCAGCCTGATGTGGGAGGAAAGCTCAAAGTTGTTCAGGTGTAGACCAAGCAGGCGTTATGCGTGTAAAAATGCTGTATATTTACCCGGTACTGAAACACATAGTGCACAAAAGATGTGAATATGTACCAGTTATATTTTTTAGACGTTATAATTTTGAAGATTCGGATTACATATATTGCTAATGGTAAAGTATTAAGATTGAGTGTGTTTTTTAACTACAACAATATTTTAACTACTACACTGTCGCAAAACTATTTCACTGAAAAGACTATATATTATTATTATGAAAAAATGTTTCATACATAATTCAACAGAAACATTTAGCCAAGTCATTTTCATGGACAGCGTAGTTTTTGATTGATATTCAGAAGGTGAAACCTGCATCCGAGTCTTGTGTGACGCCATCCCAACAACAGATGCTACTGACAGAGTAGGTTAAAAGTGATGAAACTTGGGTGACAAGTGTACAATCGTGAAGACAAACACCACACTATTTGCATTTCCCTTGTGAAGTGTATGAGATACGTACACTGCCGGCTGACAGCTGTCTGCGGAAGAGGAAAAAGATTACACGTTCGCTATTCACAGCACAAACATCTAATATTGCCCTAGGGCATGTTATTGTATCCACAGATATGTGGGCGTTTCACTACTACTGTATCAGGTAAGTGATCAAACATTATTAAGATGGGAGTAGCGTGCTCTCCTATTTGTCTACAGTAGCTTGTTTTTAAGTATTTCATCGTCGTCGTCATCATCATCATCATCGTCGTCGTCATCATCATCATCATCATCATCATCATAAAAGCTGCAACAACAAGAAAAATTATGTAAGCGACAAAACCATTTTCATACCCATTACATATTTCTGCTAAGATCAGTATATTACTGAATCACTATCAATTAGTGATGACACCAGGTGTTCGCGAAAAGGTAAATGTTTCCTGCCCGAAATCCAACCTAGATAAAAGTCCTTAGGCTTAATTTTCATAAAATGCATACCTGTAAATTAGCGCTTAAGCTTGGCTTGATATAAAACACTTGTATATAAATTCTTTGGTATACTTAAATATAGTACACGCATGTATATAAGTGCTTACTGATAGGGTTACTATATTACAGTAATTATTGATTTTAATACAAACATCAACATAGGATCTTTGGATTAGTTTGATAGAAGTCACACCTGTATACAAGTGTTTACACCTAGTTTGATATAATACATACTTGTATAGTTTGATATAATATCCATATGTATATAAGAGATTAGGCTCAGTTTGATATACTACACACCTATAGGTGAATGTTTCCACTTTATATGATATAGTACATACCCATAGGTATATTGATATAACGTATATAGGAATATAAGAGATTAGGCTTAGTTTGATATACTACACACCTATAGGTGAATGTTTCCACTTTATATGATATAGTACATACCCATAGGTATATAGATATAACGAATATAGGTCTACGTAAAGAAACGAGGTAACACATATAGCAGGATAACTTCTTGTAAAGTGGCATTTAGAGGTTGTTGTGATGAACAATACATATGGACATTATGTCAACGTCATCACTTGCTTGATAACGCAGCTAGTATCTACACCATCGAAACAATGCATTGTAATAAAAAGTTGTATGATTATAGAAGTGTCTCCCTTGTACATATAACGGAAACTAAACAGACGTTAAGGGAACCAAGTGTGTGTCCTGGATTGGTTGGCAATCTCAGTACACCTCACTCACTGTCACAGTTTCATGGTATCAACATGGTATTGAAAGCTGTGGTGGTACACACGTCCCTGTTCTATCGTCATGTGTTCTCGAATCTTGCCATCTTTTATGAAATCGTTGTTTTCTTACCCTTCATTATACTTGGAAGCAGTTAATCAGTATATTGGCATTCGCAACATCAAAGGTACACAATAATAAGACCATGGATAATCACTGATAATTAGGTGCCAATCACTGAATAATGAAGAGGCTACCTTTTGCCTTAAGTACGTTAAACCTATATCTAAAGAAGGTGCGCAATTACTTTGTATTCATTTGCACTGGAACATAACACCATTATCATGTTATCAATGCAAATCCTTGCCCTTTACTCCAAACCTCGTAGTTAGATTGAATCCATCATCCATGATAATTGAATGTTACCCAATCGAGTATTAATGGGGTCTTTCGGTCTTGTGCCCAGTAAACATTTGCCTACCGCTGCAGTTGCATGATTTGTATCTTAATCCAGAGACTTGGGGGTCTTACAAAAGTTGGGAGAAGAACGATTAGAATTCACCCACATTTCCCTCATCCATCATGCGGTAGGTTGGTCTAGACACGGGCCAAGAAAAGAAAGCCCCACCATTTTCTTCTCATTACCAATGGCGCCAATCAGAGGACTCGGGTTCTCCTACCAATCGTTAGTACGACGTGACAATTGCCCCGATTTCAAGAGGACAGGGAGCTCTTTTTTGGAAAACCAATTCTTTGGGGATTTACTCCATGTATAGTTGCATCATGTTTGTGAGCTCTGGTTCTTTAAGATCGTAATGTTGGTGTAGTGCTTTCTCTGGTCTCACCACCAGCGATTATTGGCCATTTTTCCCAGGAGAATATAACAGGGTTATGACATAAGGGGCATCGATTGGACAAATTTATTATATTTACACTGATGTTCCAAAGATCGACCCTTGGAGACACCGCAGCCGGCTCAAGTCAATTCAGACTACTTCACAATAAAAAATAGCATTGTCGTTTCTTCTGGTGAATCTTAACATCGATAGTGATTCCTAATTGAAGCATGTCATCTTCAACACTGTGATTGACCTAGACTATATTGATGTTCAGCGTTTCTTCCTCGGAAAGTATTATTCTCTCGTGTACTCACTGGAACCGTTTTGTGTGCCTTGAAACAGCAGAGTTTGGAACGCGTAGAATTTTATTACATTTAACCCTTGAAAAAGGGCCCATCGTAATACTTGGGAACTTAATGATGGTGTGAACTGAATATCGCGCGGAGAACTGATGTAAGGCATTGTTGATGAATCGATCTTTGCCTCATTTTTACCTTCAAGAATGCTCATACTGTGTTAAGCAATGGACAAAAAACCGTATTTTGTTTGCATTAAATGTAGTAACCTGCTACACAAAGTTCCGCTTGCTATATGTAAGTGTAACTACTCATTCATGTTTAACATGGCATGTGTTTTGTTACTTAGCCAGGCATCACAATGTAGGTACTTCATGTCCATCACAGTGCGTGTATGTTTACAGATTCAAAACGTCACTACAGTTAGTCCGCAATAACACCACTCCGGGACTTCCACTTAGCAGCACCATGAATAGAAACGCATCCGGCTGCAAAAATGTCTTAAAAATTTGCATAACAAATATTCCATGAGAACTCAAAAGGGGCTGTAATTTCAAGACCAGTTTACGAGATGAAAGATGTTCTGTGATAAGAATTTATCCTGTCATTTCAGCATCTAACGTCTTCTTACATACTTCATGATCATGGTGAGCCTCTCATGAAAATGTTTAGAATTATGCTACATGCTGCAAAAACGCTTATCAAGCAGTAAAATGGAGCAAACGCAAATACGCACACTATCCACAAGTGACGCTTGACTGTATAATTAAACATCGATTCTTGTTCAACCTTTAATTCTTATGCCGTTTTAGTGACTCACGTGTGTTGGTATTGGAATGTTGTCCACAAAGCCCGACCAGTGCAGTCTATTTCGTACCAGATCGATGATTTGCTGGGTTAATTTTGTCTCAAAATATCAATATCATAGAAAGTGAATATTCCCTATAAACCTAATTAGCGGAACTGGATATTTACACCACAGGCCTGTTTACAGTGAGTATTCGCATTAGATTTTTCTACAAGCTTAAGTGGAAGCCATGTAGGGTCCTAGAGAACGCAACCGAGTTCTTCGGGACTAAGAGACACAATATCTCGAATAAGAAATCATTTAACGATCGTTCGCTTCAATTTGCCAACATTAGGGCAAGTATGGGACAGTTGCGAGCTGATGATGAAAGAGTTAAGATGAAAATTACTGGCTAGAGCTGGGGTATTCTATAATTAAATACAATTATCCTCCCATTACTAACATAAACTAGATTCTTGACTAGTGTGTCATTATTTTTTTTCAGCTACATTTTATTCAATCATGATATGAGATTAGGCCAATTTCAAAACTGTCGGAGGTTGATGTGAATGGGGTCAATGATCCTGAGCTAATACAAACTACGTGTGTAGAACTCGGTAGTCTAAATCAAATAAGCATTTACATGACTATTCCTCATTATGGTAACTACATGAGCTGCTGGGATCAACGGCACCTTGACATATCTGTTATCACTGATACCATTATACTGCACAATGATAACCTAATCAGTCTAAGTTCAGCTCAACTAATTCATAAATGGAGTGATTTGTAAACTAAGTCCTTTTTGTTACGTCTCTTTCTTTGGCGTATTTCAAAATATGAATACAGTGGCACTGTATATGTTCGACAATATTATCAAACGACGTTGATGTAATAATGTAAAGTTGCACATGATACACAATGACAGCTTTAAAAACATAAAATAATATTGAAATGAATGTCACATTAATGCATTAATGTTATATTCTCTCAGGTCTGTGCAGTAACTTTGACAGTTGACAGGTGGCGATTCTCCTAGGGGCACACGATAGAATATCTGATTACTTGTGTAATCCTTGATGATCCGATTGTTCACGACTACGAAACAGATATGCTCCAGATTATACAGTGTACAAGTAGCTATAGAATAACGCTGGTGTTATCATATGCTATTATCATTGTGACTGTAAGTGATCGATTTATCCATCTACCTGTGATTGCCAAGACAATGGGTATATCAAGAACAATAAACCTTTGATTTATTCTTCAAAGGGTAGTCACCAAGTAATGGTAACGCCTCGACCAGAGAGGTTTCAGTTTTATTTGTCAATGATGAAAAAGGCGATGTGAGAGTGAAGGCTCAGTACCACATTCCCATTTGACATAAATACATATATTAGACTTCATTAATAGGCCAATGCCTAGGGGGTTTCCGTAGCATTTTGTACAAGAGAACATGAAAACTTTTAGTAACAAAATGGAAATGAGTTGTAGAAAGACGATTTAAGACAAGTAAAGGAAATGATTAGATATATGAGATTTTGTAGATATACAGCCAGGTGCAAATCGTATGAGACAAGTCAAGGAAGGAAATCAATTCTCATGGAATAAAACCGTAAACATATTTTCGAAGTTAAACATTTCGCTTAACAATTACCATTTAGTTCAAGAAGTGTGGCATTGTGACCACATTCAGTTGGCATAAAAAACTGAACCCGCTCACGTCACTATTATGAAGTTAAATAATCAAAAGAGTTAAGATGGGTTAGAACTTATTATCCATTTCTGAACGGAAGATTTTAACCCCAAACACAAAAATGTTAAAAAGATAGGAAATCCAGCAATTCATACAGCAACTACACGTGGATAGCTTTGCTGTTACAGAATACAAGGCAGAATTGCAATTCCTATTGGATTAGCACGAACGCAATTGAAGGAGCTAGATCTAAACGGGTTAGGTCAGTTTTCACTTCTTTTGATTGAAAAACCCCAAATCACCATCTTTCAAAATTCTCAATATTATTGCAAAACTTGATTGTATTTGTTTCTGGATTGTTGTTGTTTGTTCAATTCATGAACGCAGTTTTGATTCGGAAAGGAGCTTTGGTTCAGTTCCTAGTTCTCATTGGTATCCAAGTTCACACATATTGCAAAAAACAGATGCTACACGTTTTGTAACTCAGGCTTGAAAGGTTTTGAAAACGCAACAAGAAGATATAAATATAAATAATCTCTTGAAAACAAAATTCTGTTGGCATACCACGTAAATACCAGATTAGATCACATTTCCATGATTATCTGTAATATAAGTTGAACTTGTAAGCGACGAAAACACAATGTACTGCTTCGTTAGACTTGCAACCTCTCAGCTACCTGTTGTCAAGACTTGATCAAAATTAATTAAACTCCATAAAGCGGACAAGAAAATGGAACCTGAACCAGATTAAGAATAGAAGAATCCTGGCATCAAAGAATACACTGCACTTTGGCTTATGTTACATGGTATTCCTTGTCCGGATCAGTGCGTTGACAGGCATTATTTAGGGAAGCCTGCAGAGTGTGATATAGCTTCACACGTGGATAAACATATCAACACAGTATGCAAGGACTTGAGGACGGGGTGCGTGGTTAGTGTCTTAACAACTTGAGCAACCGGGAACTGATCGAATTGACAGATAGATTTATGTTTTAACACTTGGATGGTGAGATACATTTTCACTGACAGTTTGAAAAGAAATGTTTCTTCAGTAAAAAAGCGTTTCAGACTAAAAAACACCTTGCGGTAGAGTTCTTCAATTTGCAAAGGTTCAATTTCGTTTAGAAGTGTAAGAAGTCTCCATAAGAAAGACAACTACTTTAAGCCCTTTGAATGACTTGTTATAGAACACAGTCAACATATATATATACCTTTTGTCAAACTGATATATAAAACATCGAAAATTATGCTCCTCTAAAGGCATGGGAAAAACGCAGCAAATCCTATATATACTGAGTCCAATTAAAAACATTTTTAAAAGTAATCCCATATATGATATACAACGAACAAATGTATCAGAGAAGGTAATTTTTAATCATTAATGTCCAAAGAAGGATTTTAATTAACGCTGGTTATAATTGTTCCAAGCACCTACGGTATTCGGTAATAACATCAACAGTTTAAATCATAAGTCCAAAGCACGAGAATCTGATGGCACATAAGTTCAGTAGCGTGTATGGCCACCATGTGCGTTGACAACTGCCACACAACGCCTCCGCATGGACCTTGTGAACACATGATTGGGAAGACGACGCCATTGTTGCTGCAAAATGGTGCCAAGATCTTGCAAATTCTGTGGTTGGTTCTGGAGAGTGCGCAGACTTCTGCCAAGAGCATCCCAGACGTGTTCGATGGGATTGAGGTCGGGAGACCTTGACGGTCAGTCCATGACGTTGACTCCCGCATTCTAAAGGAAATTCCTTGTCAAAATTGCTGTGTTGGATCTGGCATTGTCGTGTTGGAAGATAAAACCGGGTCCATGTGCTGCCATAAAAGGCAGAAGTTCTGGTGCCAGTACCTGGTCGCGGTAAGCATCAGCGTTGAGGTTGCCAAGGATGACAAGAAGCCTGGAACGTGCATTGCCACAGAAGGCACCCCACACAATGACACTTCCGCCTCGAAATCTGTCAACTTCCTGTACACAACACTGGGCGTAACGTTCATGACGGCACCTCCACACCCTCGCCCTACCATCAGCAAATCGAAGATTAAATCGGGATTCATCACTGAAGACAACTTGATTCCTATTCCACTCGTAAGTGTCGCTGTGCCCACAACTGACGTTGACGTCTGTGTAATTGAGTCAGAATCGGCCCGCAGTATGGCCGTCGTGTTGGATGTGAGCAGTTCTCAGACGGTTTCGAACAGTCTGCGCACAGTTTGCACCCTAAACAGTTCATTTCTGGTTGATGTAGCCGTCAAAAATCGGTTACGGAGGTGACCTAAAACAATCTGACGATCCTCTGCGTCTGACGTCACACGTGGTCGACCTGACCGAGGGCGATCAGCGGTGGTACCTGTTTGCTGTAGACGCGTCTGTAAATCATAAACAGTCCGTCGACTACAACCCATCGTCCTTGCGACTTCAGCTACGGACGTTCCCGTCTGCAACATGCCGATGGCACGTTCACGTTGCACGTTTGAAAGGCGTCGCATGACAAATTGCCGTAAAGACTTTTGTTTTCTTGTGTTTTTCTTTTTTTGTTAATGACTGCTAACAAGTATGGCTGAAAACACGTGCGGTATTATGGCCACGTGACCAGTTGCACGTGAAAAAACACTTTTGCCACTATGGTGCTGTGCACATGATTTTGATCGATTCACCTGCACAAAAACGGGTGTTATCTGAAGACAATACGTGGCCATTACTGTTTAAATACATAATAGGGGCCCACAATGATAACTGGTCAAAATGTTAAAATTTTAGGATTGTGAAGTTTTTTATTTGGTTCAGTACATTTTGTTCATATTATATTGTTTTGACTTTTGCAATCTCAGAAAGGAACCAAGTCGTTTTGTTCACCACTATCACACATGACAATATCAATTCCTTGCTCCGTGGGGCTTTTGTTACAAAACGCAGTGACAATGGATATAGTCACATATCTATCTTCAGAGGTTCGGGACAATTTGTAAAAATTCAAAGCAAATGTCATCTGAAGTTTACTGAGAAAGCAATATGTGAAATGCTGGGTTACCTCATCGATAATATCTATGTATATTTTTTGGGTAAGACATTTGTGCACGAATTGTACTCCCCTTCTAGTTGAGCTGTTTCTTGATGCATATGAATCAGAATTTCGGATTGGCATTGTCAAAACAAGGTAAGTTTGCCAAGTTTAACTTAAGCTACAGGTACATTGATAATATATATATATATATATATATATATATATATATATATATATATATATATATATATATATATATACCGCACTCAGCTATTATCCAGCTATATGACGGCGGTCTGTAAATAATCGAGTCTGGACCAGTGATTGATATCATTAGCATCGATCTACGCAATTGGAATACGATAACATGCATGAATCAAGTCAGCGAGCCTGACCACCCGATTCCGTTAGTCACCGCTTACGTATGGGTTGCTGAAGACCTATTAACGGGTCCATATCGTTCATAGACCATCAAATTTCCCATTCTCTTCCACCGATTTACGTCGCTGAATAGTCTAGCAGCTCAGCCTTTTGTGTTTACATTTAAATATTTTTAAGGTACAATCGAGCATGCTCTTTCTACAAAGATTTCCAAGAGAGCCATACGACTCTTGCTCAGAAGTTGTTTGATTAAGGCTACAACATTTAAGGCCTCAGTAAAAGCTTTCAAAAAGTTGAGAGACATGTGAAGGACATTTCCAAATTTGACGCATCAGTGACAAAAATGTTTTCTTTATAAACCCCATAGATGTATCTACATCATATGGATGCATCTCAAAATTCGCTGCTTTTTTTTAATTTGAGTTTTTGCAGTTTCCTGTGATTTATTGCACGAACTGCAAACAAATACGTTTGAAATGGAGAGAGTATGCGGACTCGCACTTTCATATCGCATTGTTGCAAGCATTGGGACATCATAAAGGTTCAGAGCATCACTAATAAACAAGACACCATTTCAAAACATATCATAACATTCAACTTCAACTTCAATTTACAAATGAGAGTTGCCCCCCTTGAACGAAGTGGTCAGTCGTCAAACCATGCAATTTCGTGTAGTGAATCTTTGGTGCTTCGTTATTGGGGCTGATTAACGCTAATTAAAACCAATTTCGGATCATGTAAACATTCTGTTAAATCGCATAGCCGACATGACAGTCGATGAGTGGATCGTCTCTTGGACTGCCCTTACCTACACTGAAGCTTGATATTTCGGTGTTGTTTCGTTTGGTTAGGTTTTTGTTTATGGTATACTGGTAATACTGATTAACGTGTTATATGCATCTTACCGTTTCTTACAATCCGCTATCATTTGAAGAAGTTTTTTTATGTACAATTGAATATTGGTATGTATTATACCACACTGGTTAGAACCGCCTCCGTAGTCTAGTGGTAGAGCGTCCGCCCGGAGAGAGCAGGGTTCTGGGTTCGATCCCCGGCCGCGTCATACCAAAATACGTTAAAAGATGGTACTTGTTGTTACCCTGTCTGGCGCTCGGCAATCAGTATACTGTGTCTGAGTGGGGTATTCATGTTAAACTGCGGCATGGTATCTCAGGGGGTTAGCACTATACATCGGCATCAGTCCGGACTAGTACAAGCAGCCACACACACACAAGTACATGCACTTCGCTATATACGTGCAGTAGTCTTGGATGCGACGTTAAACCCAATTAACCTCACCTCACCACCCACACTTGTTCGTGAGTTGTCTTTTTCTTGCTGTCTGTAGTCACAAAGTCAGACATTTGATGTGAATTCAAAACAAGTATTGGAGGTTGGAGTCAGTGCGTCATGTTGCAAGCTATAGATCTGCCTCTTTATAATTTGTTCTCAGTGACTATGTAATGACATTGTATACGAAGAAACCTTTTGACGTGTGAGAACTTAATTTCAATTGGCAGTGCAATCGGCCTAACCAATCAGCGATCAATTAATTTGCACTTAACTATCTCATTACAACTTCACAATGACTTAATCGGATATCGTGCATAAGACCATTATCATTATAAAGGTATTGCCTTTTCTGGTTCTGAGGCATATTTTCATTTCTCTTCATGCATTTTTAAAACGTTATCGAGATCGATTATAATATCAAGTAGGGGCATGTGTCCTATTCAAGAGAATAAAACACTTTGGAGTTTATAATGGAAGGGTAAAAAACATTTCATTACTGCATGGAGATTTCGAAAATGATAAGCAGAATTTGTGTTTTCCCTTTCCGCTTACTTCATATGGCCCAATGATGTATTTTCTCCCTCACAAAAATGTTGAAAGCAATCACCGATGCTTCTGTGAAAGAGGATCATCTCAAGAAATCCCTTCGGAGACGATATCCCCCGAAATCGAATTTTCCAAAATTACGTCAATGTCCAATTCCCGCCATGACAAGAGGACATTTTTCTTAAAATCGCCCTTTTCAGTTTCCTCAAGTTTGAAGTATTAAAAATTGTTTTTTTCAGGTTACTAATTGGAACAGTCTCATTGAAACCCCACACTTCGCAGATGGGATCCGAATGTGTCGAACAACGACACCACGCTTTGGCAATGGAAACCATTTTACACAAACGACTCTTTTTCAAGTTGGCTCATTACAGGTTTTGAACACGGACTACATATTCTGTTCCTCAAACGATACATGCCCCTCAATGGACAATTACTATTATTTGCTGAATAGCTTTGACTTGAGCACTTACGATTCAATGCAAAACGTGGATGAAGTTTCAAACGTACATTAATTCCCCACCGAGCGCGTGCAGGGGACATCAGTATAACACAAGCAGGTGGACAGAGTGGTTGTGTAAAAAGACTAACGGATAACTTCGGATGACAGAACATAACAACACATAATTCAGCTCAATACTATGGATTTCCATAGTATGTGGAGGTAAGGGAGTCGCCATTTCGATGACAGCCCGTGAATTATGAAGAATGGTCATCGTTTATTAATTTTCAATCAGTGAGTGAGTGAAGTTTGGTCAACCTCGCATTGAACAATAATTCAGTTATATCACAGCTTGGTAGAAAAGCCTCGTAATGCAGAATGCAGGTCGTAACAGACATAGAAACAAAAGTGGAGCGAATTTGGATTCGAACCCACGATCATAGGTTTCTGGTACGCCTAAGGGACGCAACTCTGCAGAGCCGAAATGGGGCGCCTTAGGCATCTGTGCTACATGTCCCCCTCTCTCAGATTGGACATATCAGTTTAGATATACTACCTATAATCGTTTAATAAATATGTAAATGTTATATAAAAGCGACAAATCCGTTCCATTATCGTAAAAGCAGAGACACACGTGAAAAGGAAAACCCATTTACCTAAAAAACCATGGTGGCATGGTTAATGGACGTTCAGCCTAAGTCTGGTCTACCTGCTCCATATTCGAACACGGAAATGCAAGAAATTATGGTATACATACAATTACATCATTTATCCGTACACTTATTTAGAAGGAACATGCAGAATATAATTGGCGAGTTATATAAACTGACGTCCAAAAGAAACTTTACCAACTGAAAATATAAATTTCAGACAAAGTATAAATCTATTTTCGATGAAGTCTATCTAAAACACATAACCTAAATACAACAATAGTGTATGCAGAAAATGTTAATCGTCTGTTACATGTTTGCGAGATAACACGCGAAAAAGTGAAAAACACGTGCACCACGGACAACTGCAAATGCACGTGCGGGTAAGGGTATCAAACGATTGCAACGGCAAGTCAGACATCCACAGTGATAAAAAAACACAAAAGAAATGCCACGACTCACAGTCGAAAACGTGAACGAGCCTTGGGTATTGTACAGATGGGAGCCACCCACGCCCATATTGCACGAACCTTCGGTTGCTCCCGTGTTGCCGTTACCAACTTGATGCAACGTTACAGACAGACAGGGCGGACCGCTGACAGGCCAAGAACAGGCAGACCCAGGGTGACCACGCCCCATGATGACCGGTATTTGCGTACCTTGCACCTCCGAAATCGCTTCCTGACAGTGACGTCATCGGCGACAAATGCCTTAGGTCACAGGGTTAGTCGACAGACAGTGGCCAGGAGACTCAGGGCTCATGGAATCAGGGCTTTAGACCATACAGAGGACAGCTATTGATAGCGCAACATCGTCGTCTGCGATTGAGATGGGCCCGCACTGTACGACGTTGGCAACGACGTGACTAGCAGAGGGTTGTATTCACTGACGAAAGTCGATTCTGTAAGTTTAGGGCTGATGGAAGACAATGTGTTTACCGCCGAAGGGGTGAACGAACGGCGGCGTGTTGCGTGCAGGAGGTCGTACCATATGGTGGAGGAAGTGTCATGGTGTGGAGAGGGATCGCTGGGCAGGAGAGGACATCGCTGGTCATCGTTGACGGAAACTTGACAGCTCAGCATTACATGGATAACATTCTTCGTCCAGTTGTCCTACCCTTTCTCCAACAGCAGCCACGTGGTGTCATTTATCAGCATGACAACGCTAGAGCCCATACAGCCAGAATTGTCACTAACTTCCTCGCAGCCAACAACGTCAACGTCCTGCCGTGGCCTGCACGCTCAGCCGACATGTCCCCCATAGAACACCTCTGGGACTTGATGGATCGTAGTGTTCGACAACGACCATACTCTCCATCCAACCGGCAAGAACTGATCTTGGCCCTCCAAGAAGAATGGCGTCAAATCCCACGTGACCTCAACAGACGACTGACTTTTTCTGTGCGTCGAAGAGTTTTTGCGTGTATTGAGGCACTTGGTGGTCACACACGCTACTAATGACTTGTTATTGAACGTGAGCGATTGTTTATGTACTCTGCCTATTGTCCATGATTCTGAAAGCTCGAGTTTTGTACCACACCCAACTTTGGGGGGGCTCTGACGTCATTCTCGGTCGCGGTATGATTGTCATTTTCAGTGTTGATTATGTTGATATATTGATCTTCTCAAAACACTTTACTTCATGCATGTATGTTTTGTTGTTTTTGAGCAAGAGTGATTTCAAACTCTGGTAAAGTTTCTTTTGGACGTCAGTTTATATATAATTAGAAGCGTTGGTATGTTGCCATGCATTACATTTTACGAATACAATCGGGAGCGATTATCTATAATTGAGAAAGTCGTTGTTACATTCAAATGCCTGCCGTCGTGTACAGTTATATAATTCAGGCTGGCGTCAACATAATCTAATTCAATTTCAGTTTCAAGGTGACTATTGGTTGTTCGAGTTTCGCAAAAACAAATATTCTAATTTGTTTAGGAAGTCAGCGTTCACGTCGCTGTCACCAGACTATACAGTCTAACCAAACTGAATTTAAAGGCATTTCATGTTTAGATTGTTATTATGCAGGAAAGTTTATTAATTTAAATTGTCAACACCACATGGTAGCAGTCACATTCTACGAGCCGGTCAATGTGGCACTGAACCAAGAATCGACTTGCCATATTCTGTTAAAAACTCCAGCAGTGAACGTCCCTTATTGAACAACAATCCCTTGCCACATCAAACGTTGTGAGCATGAAGTTATATTGTTCCTAACTAATTACAGATATGATAAAAATTTGTAGATCTTAACGATTCGACCTTTGTAGGTGACTTGTCTTAGCAACAACTGACGATTGTAACATATTTCGATATTCACTGACAATGAGACCAAATAAAAAGACTGATTATATCAAGCGATTGTTGAAGGTTTATCACTATTATATATTTTACTTGTCTGGACACCCTTTTTCCTTGACCCTTAGATTCGATGGCAATGCCAGTCTGCAGAATGTACAGTTGTCAGATTAGCAAGGAATGGCAGACAAACGTCTATGTGGCGAAAACCAATTTATCCCCACTCCAACTCTCAACAACGATGAGAGCGAACAGAGTACATATATCACA
The DNA here is from genome assembly GCF_023055435.1 of Haliotis rufescens. NCBI lineage: Eukaryota > Metazoa > Mollusca > Gastropoda > Lepetellida > Haliotidae > Haliotis > Haliotis rufescens. Next base: position 75,155,484 of record NW_025963779.1, on the reverse strand, counting down.
AATCTACCCTTAAGGCGAAATTGATCCAATTTGGCACCAACTAGACCTCAACCCCCTTCAGATCCAAATGCATGTTAGTGGTTGCACTGTGAATGTGCAGTCAGGTCCAGTACATTAGGGCTTTCCTGGTAGAAGCATTAGGGTTGTTTCTTCGTTTCCCTTTAAAGCAACAGTCCTTCCATTCAGACCAAGGGCTCTCTAAACAAACCGACACACGCACACGTATGTAACATTCGCGCTTACCAACGCAAACGCACTTTGTAAAAAATAGACTGCAGTTTATGGAAATACTAGTAATCCTTATCAGATCTTGTCATAAAGATATCGCTGTTATTCAATCGAAAATGCCGCGTTTGTTAATCAGGAACCATCAGAATTTAATTACCGATGTCAGTCCAAATACAATCATCTTTACCTACTCAAGCATTTCGTAACACCAACGCTATCGATAGCAGTGGTATTCAAACACGAATAGCGCTGGTTTCAGCGTGTGCAGCATAACGTCTTTATTACTATCGTCTGTTCTGACCTTGATCAGGTAGAGATATGAATGAACCTGTTGCTCTAATATTTTTTTAGAGTCCATTGACACGGATTACGATCCAAGTGTGATGCATCGTAACGTCGCCGGAGCTCTCCTTCCATGTAGATTGAAGATAATATTTCATCATTTAATACGCCACCTCAGTTTCCGTTGGGGCCACGGATGGACCAGTCGTCCAAAGCACGCAAATCGCCGTGCAGCGATGCACGTCAGTTAGACATCCTAGATATTACACGTGATACAATTGATTAGCTTTAAACAGTGTATTGAACGATGAATAGGATTTGGACGAAGTCATGAGAAGATCATGATTATTTCACTCACAGCGATGCGCATGCATGTGTGTGTGGCTGCTTCAAATGGTCTGGACATATGACAGTATTATATTGCTAGCCCACTGAGATACCATTTCAACAAAACATTCATTACATGGGGATATCTATGTGGTCCCCTTTACCTACCAGACCGTAGTACCTTCATAACAACAATGTAAATATAAAACGTCAATATTAGAGAATAACCAGTGTCTATTATCCGCCGAAACAGATTCGTTCCATTGGGCGTAAAAGGAAAAACAAACTTTGAAAATTCTGCGATTTGATCACTGAAAGTCAGTGATGCCACAAGGTGTTTTCGATAAGGTAAACATGTTCTGACCAACCGGTGGCACCCACCACTCCCAGAACTAGCAACTTGCAGAACTAGTAGGAATAGTGAGTGAGTGAGTGAGTGAGTGAGTGAGTGAGTGAGTGAATGAGTGAGCCGGGTGAAATGTGGCAGGAAAGGCCAAAGTCATGCAGGTCTCAGACGTTTACCAATTTGGTAAAAACCCACGAGCACTGGTATGGTGCTGAACGTAAATCGGGGCGAACGGTATTCGAAGCCATAATCACAGGTTCCTGGCGTGCCCAAGGGACGCAACTCTGCAAATTGTGTCGCCATAAACGACTGAGCCATCCGTGCTCCCGGGAATATCGTAAGAGAGATCAAATTTGTCCTCTGTTGTCCATACTACAGAGAACAAAAACCGTCCTATGCTGCTTGTTGTTTCTGCTGTAATATTGCTGTGATCATTTTGGACCAAGGATCTTCGGCAAACCGTGCAGGATGTTAGTGGTCGATACATTTTAGATGTGTTAAGATTGCATTGTCATATCCGTTATTTGATCCTTGACGGCATTGGGGACATACATGACAACATGCCAAGTTGTATATTGTATTGTGAATAGCCTCAATACATGTGAACCTAATATTCACACATGAGCATAATCTCCCAGACCCTAGAGAATAAATTAAAAGGAATCCAACTCAAGTCTAGACTGCCTCAGCTCAGCAACAATATAACTATATTTGTGGGACTAAATGTTAGTCTAACTCTATGTGATACGTGTTGAGTTTGGTCGACACAAAAATATTTTTACTACGGAAGAAGAAATTGATTCGACGGAAAACACGTGTTGAAGTTCATGAACCTTTCCTAGGCTGCATAATGAGACCGGGACGCCATGTGCTTCTATCACATCATGAGAACCCGTTAACCTCGCCACGTAATTGCATCCTAAAGGTTGAAGGATTGACATCAGGACTTATACATTACAAATGTGCAAATGGTCACTCAAACAAATTAGTAAATTCAGCAGGGAGGGACCCCTCGCCAATTTATCACTTAGAAACACTTCCACATGTGACATCTTCTTTATTTAAAAAAAGGTTTCATTTAAAGGCGTCAATTTGGACAATCGGGGTGAACAAATCAAGGCTGAAAGGCTGTTGAAAACGTATCCAGTGTGTGACCTTCCATATTCTGAGTCACAGTGGAATGAAATATACGACAAATTTGCATACGCAACAAGAGTTGCTCACATAAAAAGATCTTAAAAACTTGATCTGTCAGAGTCAGGTGTTGTTGGGCAATACATACGCTCTAAATAAAAGCGGCAAACCCCTTCCATAACCATAAGAACTATCTTCTACAAGTCCACTGTACGATTTCGACTGTATCCTGAGCATGTGTTTATGAATCACTATCAAATATCAAATATCAGATGTTCGCGAAAGGTGGAGCTTATCCCGCCCCAGCGGTGGCACCCGTCACAAACACCTGCAAAGGCAAGTCAATATGTTTACCTGAAAACAATACACTACTGGAATATAGGGTATAAGCTAAATTTATATATTTCTGTCACTGATTCTTCAAACACATAAACGGTGTTTCTGTGTATACTGGGGCGGTCGGGTAGCCTAGTGGTTAAAGCATTCGCTCGTCACGCCGAAGACCCGGGTTCGATTCCCGACATGGGCACATTGTGTGAAGCCCATTTCTGGTGTCCCCCGCCGTGATATTGCTGGAATATTGCTAAAAGCGGCGTAAAACCATACTCACTCACTCACTCACTGTGTATACTGAGACTCGTATTCCGTGCAAATGATAAGGAAAATATACCGAAACAACATAACATATCCATGTACATGTATAGTATTCCCTGGAGCACATGTCCAAGCATATATGATCAAGGACTTCGTCTTGCACGATGACATTCCAAACCCACAAAAGCCCTCAACGTTAATCGTACAGCGGGACGATTTCCAACGGCCAGCAAATTAATGTGTTCTTCAAGTCGTCGCTATCGCAACTGAATATTCAAATTGTATCAAATGTACAAAAAGTGATCCCCTGCTAGCACGCCATTTTAGGGAGTAATTACGGCGCTTTGGACAAGCTGAATGCGTGCGTTGTCACACCGGTAATAATAGTGGCATTTTCGAAATGACTGAATCTTCTGGGAGAAGCGCCCACAGAGAAGGCATACCTATATACTGTAATTGGATACGTATTTCTGCAATTACGATGAATGAGAATAAAAATGAAGCTATGTTTTTTATACGTTGGTGGTATTTCACGCATTTTCTATTTTCCTCTCAAAGGTATTTCTTTATCGAAAATATAAATGTTCAGGTAACGAAATGACAATAGCGTACATGCGATCAGGAGCTGGTGAGTTTAACTTAATTTAAATTAGTTTCCATATAAAATGCCTGGACAGAACTTGAAGAAAAGAATGGTTTGAAGAGATTACGTATTGGAACTTTCGTAGCTTCAGATGTCGACAATATTTTTTATTTCGTCACGTTTTCATTTACCAGTGAGCAAACTTCCTGACAGAAAAAAATGAAGAAGTGTTATCCTGCAGATAGCTACCACGACTATTAAAACACGCACATGATAATACATAACTTCCAAACATTTTCTCAATTTAACTCCTGACAGTAATTACGTGATTGATTTAATAATACTCTCTTGGGTGGACTGATTGTGTCCTTTCATTCATATGTGAGATGAAAACTTGATAGACTCAAAGTACATTCAGTCAAATTTTTGTTATGTAGTAAATCATTAATTGTCTTTATTTAATGAATATTTGAATATTTAATTCGGTTCTTCAACCGATACAAGTTCTTGTGAAACGGGTTGATTATATCCTGAGAACAACGTTGTGTTTTGTCGACGATTTAGCTGCTTCAAGATGCTGCTTGTAAAGCGATTGTCGACTAGAATCAATTAGAGAATTTCAAAAATACCGAACGTGTTTTAACATCTCGGGGAACTCTAATATCAAACACGTGTACACTATTTTCATGCTTAATTTTACAAACACCTCCAAACAGGCAGCACATGTAGGAATAGGCCAACAAGCTGTGACATTCCCTCGACTAGCGGAGTATTTCAAATCCATCAGTGTTAAAGTCGTTGCACCAGCGATGCCCTGGTAATTCAAGGCAAGTTCTTCCACAGGACGTACAGGCTTCTGCATAAGCTAATTGCATTACAGAATTACAGAATCGCGAGTTACGAATCTGGATACATTATAACACGGTGCTTGTGTTTCCCATTGCGATCCCAGGTCATTGATCAGGCTTCCAACATCAGGAAGACGCTAATTGCACCACTTACTACCTCTTGGCTCAAAGAAACATGCTCAAAGTGTGAAGAGTTTTGTGGTTACTGGTGTATTTTGGACCATAGATGGTGTGTGTAGAACAACGCAACTGACCTAACTAAAATTAATTAAAAAAACACTGTAAACTGCAGTGTCAGTTATGAAAGTTTGTTTTTTCTTGCAATGGACATCTACCATGATGGAAGCACACTTGTACTTCATATTGAACATGTTATCCTAGCACAATAGGGGGCACGGGTGGCCCAGTCGTCTAAGGCGCCGCAATTCGCTGTGCATATTTGCGTCCCGTGGACACGCCAGAAATTTATGATCGTGGGTTCGAATCCCGGTTCGCCCCGATTATGTTTCTAGGTTTGTCAGCACCGTACCCGTGCTCGTGGGTTCCACCGAAGTGGTTAACGTCTGAGACCTGAATCACTTCCGTCTTTCCTCCCACATTAAGCTGACACGCCGTGATATAACTGGAATACTGTTAAAAGCTTACTCACTCACTCCTAGCACAAAAGTCAAGTTGTAGCGAGTGAGAATGATATCACTGGGTTGTCTGGTCACGACACCATTATTTACAGGCCCTCGTCCTATGGCAGGATTGCTACTGAGCGGCGTTAGGCAACACACACACACACACACACACACACACACACACACACACACACACACACACACACACACACACACACACATTAGTTGCTGTGCTTGTCCCTAACCCTATGTTATTCATATACCATGTGAGGAGGGGGCACGGGTGGGGTACGTGTATATGGGTCCCTAAGCTTTGGTTCCAATTCCTGATGTGTAATTGGTCTGCTATCACCAGTAGACATTGGTTCCAACCAAACGGAGAACGAACTTCAACCGACCTCCAGTATATTCCTTTCACACGAAGTGATGTAACTGTGTCACAAATTCCTAACTCAGCAACTCGCTAACACAGTAAACATTATGATACGGTGGATTAATAGCTTGTGGTGGTAAGTCTTTGTTATGAATAAACATAAACAGTGTGGATCATATGTGGGCATATTTGCATGAAAATCCCACAACAACACTCCATTTTATGATATCCTCAGACAAATGTATATTTTTATTTTTTTGGCACATAAACTCTCTGAATCGACCCCAAACCTGCGAGAAGTATCCCGTTAGAGTACATATTTACAATGTGTATACGGCGATATTACAGCACGCAATACTACGTAACCACTTCGTTTACTAGCAATCACTGTCCTAAAGTTCAGCAAATGTCAAAGTGGCAATTAGTTCTCCGAGAAATAGGAAAGGAGTAGATTTATGACATAATCATTATGATCTATACTTGGCCAATGGTTCTTGCTGATACCATAACTGCATGATAAAGATGTCTTCAGCAAGAATTTAGTTGGATAATATTGATTTCCTGCCTCTGGTACAAGAACATGTTTGGTTAAATATCAGAAAACATGTATTTATCGTTAAACAGGCAATAAAACAACAATAAAGATATTCAATCATTTTCTGATGCCCAAACATGTCAATAATACGTGTAAATCTCTCGACTCTATCGACTTTTCCTAGAAGTTTGAAGACATTGTCGGTTCTGAAGCACACAATACAAAGGATTCTAGCTGTTGACGTAAGTCCAAACTGCACAAAAACGTACATTTTAATTGTGTTAATGCGATTCTAATTGACATTATTTGCCAATACTTTATTTTCCTTTTAGAAAAAAAATAGTTATGACATCACAATGATCATATCAAATTTTGATAAATAAACATATCTTACTGAAACAATATCTGACAAAGGAGGTCACGTCAGTTGAACTTTCCAATTAGCCAATCAACGTTAAGGCTCTACATACTCTGTCCTGGCGACTATCATGTGAAGTGGGTAAAGATTTCTGACGACTTCAAACCTTTAAGTTTAAGACGCGGTGCCAAGGGTTTGGCTCGTACAATATTCTTGGGGATCGACAACAATAATGCTTTGCACATGATCCACCAGAAGACACCTGTTACAGAGCAACTCGGCTGTCTAGTCCGTCATTTTAGGATGTAAATATCTATGTTATCATGTAAACCATATTCAATGTCGATGCATAAGAGTGCAGTTCGGGTATAATTAGTCCATTACTGTCAAATATATATGTAGATATAATGAGCCACGGGCATATATAGTTTCGTAATTGAGTTAACCTTCATCGTGGACATAAAATTCCCAGTCTTCATTCAGCAAAGGATTGATGGAAATAGTAATCTCCTCATAAACCACTGTGATCCATTGTTCATACGTTTGAGAAGTTGGACATAGGGTAAAATGAAGCTATCCTCATTTTACAAGCACAAAACTTCACCCAAACAGTCAATACTGGGTTTCGGTTTATGAAGATTGTGAAATATTAAGAAATGGCTTTTTCAAGTTGACAATGACTGTGAAGTAATCCCCTCGTGTAACAAAATGAATAATTCATTCACTGCAAATCGCCAAAAGGAGAAAAAATGCTTCGATCTTACGAGACGTTTATTGATGGCAAGGGGTAGAAGCTTATGACCTGAATTCCATAAAATGTGAGCAGGTCCTGTTGAAATATGGATCCGCTACCAACGTTTGAAACGAACGCCCATATATTGACAACGTAATGACTGTCTTTATTGGTTGTAGTCACATTTGGTCATTTTCACTCCGAATTTATGCATGTTTTCTGTTCCCAGCGTCTTGGTTTAAAGACATAGAGGAATGCACATGCATTATAAAATCACGGCGGGTAGGGTTCCAGACACCGGCACTCAGAGCGTGCCGGGACATTCAAGCTGTCACATATTGATTTCTCTACATTTGTCTCGTATCACAGACAAATGTCGAGTAAAATAACATATTGTTTCTTCGATTATGTGCAGCTGGGAACTGATGAACATATTAAGCCCCATAAGAAAACAAAATCACTGCAGATCTGATTAAATAATAACATCAGATAACAATAAAAGCGATAAAACCCTTTCCATATTCGTAAGATATCTCTGCCAAAAGCAGAGTCGATTGTTCGATTCCGACTATGTCATGAGCATGTGTTTATGAACCACTATCAAATAGTGATAATACCAAGTGTTCACCGGCGGTTTATTGCACAGCAATGCAGGTGATGACTCTCTAGTATTAAGTTCGCTCCCAGATCCGGGTCAGATGCATCATTGAAGTGAGGTCATTTTAGACGAGTTCTTCGCACTTGTAAAGCAGTAAGGAGAAAAACCTAATGTGTTTTGAAATTTGAGACAGTCGCACACCACATGTGTCTTATTTTAGTTAGGAACCGAGCGCCTATGTCATCACTCTACAATTTTCCATTCTACCATGACAAAGTTAACCGTGACGGTTTTACTGTTAGAGAAGATATTTAGTGAAGCGACATGTGAAGTGTGAGGTGTTTTGAGTGGGGTTTCCATCTGAATTGAGGAGTCATCGATCAAAGCCGTTAAACAATTTATCACGCTGTGTGAGCTCAAACATTGGTTTCACGTCAGCATACTTTACTTGCATAGATGATAGGAACTGACTGAGTATAGCACAACTACATCATAAACCAACGCGAAGTGAGCACCCCAACAGAAAATCTCGCAAGATTTAGTTTACACTGCACGTCACTCACTGTGACGCAAACGATTTGACGTCACAGTTGTTCACATGAATGCGCCTAAACCACTCTCTTCGTCGATTTGTGTCGAGGTTTCCACCCGAAACGTATCACACATACTTTGAATATGAGTTTGTTACCTATTATTTGAAATAAAATTATTTTAAAGTACCTACTGACGATGAAAGAAGGACTTTTCTATAAAGAATAGATTCCACAGTGATGCGGCCATCAAATCAGCCGTTTAAAACAGAGGTGACCAATCAGAATCGAGTAATATCCAAATTTATGGGAGAATGTCTGTTGTTTAACGCCGCAGTGAGTGAGTTAGTGAATGAGTATGGTTTTGCGCCGCTTTTAGCAATATTCCAGCAATATCACGGCGTATGACACCAAATATGGGTTTCTCACATTGTACCCATATGGGGAATCGAACCCGGGTCATCAGTGTGACGAGCGAATGCTTTTACCACTAGGCTACCCCACCACCCCTAACACATTGACCAACTCCAACTATACGACAGGGGTCTGTAAACAATGCAGGCAGCTCATTTTGCAATGAATTCGTAACAAAAACTGGGATTAATCGAATCGGGTTTACACATACCAACAACACATATGCTGCACAAGTTGTTTTCTATTTGTGCAAATGTCTGAGACCTGCATCACTTCGGGCTTTCCTCCCACATTTAGCTGGCACGCCGTGATATAACTGGAATAATGTTAAAAGCGGCGTTAAACACAACTCACTCATTTCTTTTAGGATAACTGCTTAGAATTCAAAGTACCTAATCCACTATTAGAATTCAGAGCATCTGCATCCCTGCTAGTCTGACATACATCCTGTTTGCCCTCGAAACAATCAATATAAATATATATGTCCCCGGTGATTATGAATGTACAGCTGGGGGATTAGATGATTGATCCTGTGATTGATGATTGATCCACCAAGCCAGAATTGGGTAGCCTGTTTAACAAGTAGAAGAGAAAACATGGCATTGTCACCCGTGGTGGAGTGCTGTGAAATTCCTGAAGAGGGTTAAATATTAATTATTTGCGCACTTTAGGATGAATATCTGTGTGTGACGCCAGACATGATGGCGTCTCCGTCCTGTTAATCTGTCACACGTGGGATGCTGTTCAAGACACGACGTGTTGCCTCACTTTCCTCGACCTGGTACTAATGAAATCCTAGAAAGACCATGAGGTGCCACTGCTTTGGTTTAACGTCACACTAACGAGACTATTTAGGAAGTCTGTATGTAACGGTATATAGTGGCGACTACCCAACCCAACATGACCAGTTGTACCAGCGACGACCGTTGAACCTGTTAAACCAGCTACAACCGTCTTCATGGTGATTACTCAGAACGAGTTAAAATAGGATTTATTCTTTGTCATATGGTCATACCTGTTAATTTAATATACATTATATATTTTTTATCAATTAGTCTCACAAGCCCCATGTCGACGGAAGTGGGTCTTCATTCAAAGAGATCATTATCAAATGTTTGTTTCCAATTCTTTGTTTTATGCCGCATTCAGCAATATGTCAACAAATGACGGCGGCCGGTTAATAATCGAGTCAGGACTATATAATTCAGTGATTGGTGTTATGAGAAAAGATGACGCCTTCGGGGTACGAATATACACCAAGAAACCGAATGAGACGCCTTGTACGACCAGCCCATGTTTCTGGGGATTACGGGCGGTGGGGTAGCCTTGTGGTTAAAGCGTTCGCTCGTCACGCCGAAGACCCGGGTTCGATTCCCGACATGGGTACAATGTGTGAAGCCCATTTCTGGTGTCCCCCGCCGTGATATTGCTTGAATATTGCTAATTATAAGAGCCGCGTAATACCATACTCACTCATTCTGGGGATTAAGCTCTATTCCCCACGGGCTTGTGTAGCTATAACTACCAGTAGTATGTCAACGTATAAACACTGATATATACTTAACCTTTTATAGTAATCGAATACCTTTTAATTAAGAAAGACGCTTTTTAAAAACGAGATGCGTGAATTTGATTAGTTGACACGATTAGATAATACTAACGTCCTCACATGGATTAAAAAGTTTATGACGTTTCTAGCATTTTTTAGTATCACGACAGAGACGACACAAGAAATGGGTTTCACACGTTGTACCCATTTGCACGTGGGGCATCGAAACCGGGCCAGTGGCGTGACGAGCGAACGCTTTTACCACTTCGCTACACCATCGCACCATCGCACAACGCTACACCATCGCTCGATAAAAATGGAATGATCATCTTTTGTTAAAAATAGCAACTGACTTATATAATGACTAACATTTTGATCCATTAAGAATAGCAGCATATTCGTGCATTGCTGTGAACCAAAACCCTTGATCGGGAAAATGTAATCCACGTTAACGGTCGTCCCAATGTCTGCATTCTTTTCTGGCACCATTCTACAACCCTAACTGTGCATGTTGGAGCCATTGGCTGAGGTTAAAGGGGAATGTGTAGCATCAATTTGGCTGCATTAATCTAGTTTGAATAGGCCAGTAACTCACTTTAGTTTGCCGGGAGCAGTTAACCGTGGAAGTCTTTGAGGTAGTAATAGGTCTGCAACGTGACGACACTGGCAAGCGCAAAGGTAGAATACCAAAATACACATGAAAAGATTGTTATAAATTCCCATGGTTCATAATTGAGAAAATATTTTAAACATAAACAGAAGATGTCACAGCAGGAAACTGACTGTGAGTGGAAATATTTTCTTATCATTTATCAAGATTACAATTCATGCAAAGGATGAACTTTACCTTATAGAGGTTAAAAAATCCATGTTGACAAATGTAATATTTTTTTAAAATTACCATTAAGAAAACGAGTTTTTGTTTTGATACCAGGAATGAAAATGAATGGGATCATGGGACGATATTAATATAAAATTATGTTGGCAAAGGCAAAAAGCATTCAACGAAAATTTTAAAATTAACAAGAAATGGAATATGCTTTCAAACGAAAAGAAAAGATGTTTCGTTCACGTAACCTTTTGAGATATTTGATAAAAAAAAGAGGTTTACTTTGTCATTAACAACATCCAAAGAATTTAAAAATGGTATTTCGTGCATAGTAGTTCTCGGCATACCAAACATCTATATATCAATATTGACATGGTATTCATCACCGTCATTGGTATATTGAATCATACCAGAACTCGATAGTGCAAAAATACTACCATGACTATGGAACATGCTCAATTCTTATTGGCTAATAAAAGGTTTCAAATTACGACAACATGCCTCTGATGAAAAGACGATTTGACGGCCATAAGAATGACAGCAGATGACCTTAATAGGGAAGTTTTGTTTGTTCTTTTCGGCAGGTACTTTGGTATGAAGATAGGGATGGAGGGTCGAAATGCTTATTTGGGTCGCCATAAAGTAGCAAGGTGTGAGTGGCAATACATCTTGGCCGGAAAACACGAAGAAACGTGGGCGTGAACCACTTAGTTTAGAGACAGCAGACATAACTACAACTTTTTCGTGGACCTCATCTTGATTTTCACAAGGATTAAGGGGCATTGTTTGAACTCCGTGCCATTATTCTGGTATGCCAGTTACAACTGCACCTTGCATGGTTAGCTTAATTTCCTTCAGGGTTGCCATCTTATTGTTTAATAACCTTTTACAAATGTAACATTATTCAACGCGCTCAATGCGTTGTATGCATGCGAGTAAAGTATATCGGTCAACACCAGTGTGCAGGTATGTACAATGCTTAAAGCGACCAGTCTCTCTCTCTCTCTCTCTCTCTCTCTCTCTCTCTCTCTCTCTCTCTCTCTCTCTCTCTAGTTTTGCAACTGTAGCTGTATCCATCCTCCAAACAATTTAAAACCCGCATGATCCCTTAAGGGTAGTGCCCTTCAGGTTGAGCTTTAATCAATTGCGAATTAATGATGGCGATGGCAACTCATCTGTGAACAGGATCAATCATGACATGAGACGGAGATTAATTCTAATGGAACACTATGACGTCTGTAGGCGACTGACTTTTATGTGTTCATGTAAGACTGGCCAATCAGATTGCTGGATTTTATTACGTGGAATGGTAATGTAGTATAGGCCTTATTCTTCTTAACTTGGACATTCTTAAAGTTCTTAAAGTAAACGTAAAACGATTCATAGTTTCGTGTCATTTCGATGATATCTTTTTATTGCTATATACGTCCCTGTCACTTACATCACTTAATCCAATGAGTGTAATGCCCACTAGGTATTCTGAACTTCCTAGATTTCCGAGTGACATAGCAATTTCGAATGACATGTTCCAATTCTTCAGAGACATTACCATTGCGTCAACGGGGAAGTGCATTGCGTCATTGGACAGACAGGTCCCGTTGCCATTAAGCGGACACTTTGGTGAAATGTTCCACATTTCTTGCGTTTTGCGATCGGATGATTATTCGTATGTCACATAAATAGATGAAGTTATCAAGTAAAATGTCTTCTTTATCTCATCTCATGGTCTCATGCAGTTCACATTTCCATCCGCGGTTGAAAAGTTTCTGAAAACATTTGCGTTGTCAGGTAAGTCAATAAAACAGGCTTGTCATTTGTCAAGATGGTCTAAACTTCCCCAGTCTACATACACTCGCCTATGCTATTGTAAGCTTGACAATACGCATATTGTACATTTGCGATGTTGTAGCATCTAATAAAGCCTTGTGACGTTATTCACAAATTATACTCGATAGAAACCTCTCCAACTTAAGAACCAGTCTGATTGATAAGTATAATTAAAACAACGAGACCGGAAGTAAACGACTCCCTCTGGATGCGGAGTCGGTCATCGCGTGATTATGTCGACTATATCAATCTCAGACCAGTCAACAGTGGCGAGGATCTGGCAGCTCTCAGACTCAGCCGGTTCCTGCATCTGAAGGTGTCAGGAGACCGTCAGCGTATATATTTCAAATTTTTAAGTTAAGATCAAGGATATTATATAAAGCAAAGCCTATTCAATATCCAGTGAACGACCTGTGATAATCTAATGCTTCACATATGCATGCAGAATAATATACGGGTACAAACTGCCTTAGATCTTCATCACTCAAGGCAGACTTTCCTAGTTACATTAAAGTTTCAGAAGAAGCATGTCCCAAGGGTGCCCTTTAACCCCAACCAGGAATATATATTAGGAGTCTTCTCTTTAAACAAATTATGTAGCCATGTAAAAGAAGTAATGAATACTTTCCTTCTTGGTGTAAGCTGGCGTTGTTTGATGGTTATTGTACGGAGTGGTCGTCACTCAGTTCGCGTTTACCAAGCCACAACTATAAGGTCATTATGCATCGATGTTTTGTGCTCTCTTAGGGGACCGACCATTTGGTAATCTGGTAATGGGGAAGGTTTGGGGGTTTGGGGGTTTGGGATCGGTTGTTTTTTAAAAATAAATACCATTTTCTGAATAAGCTGACAAATAGTTTGGACAAAAGAACCCTGCTGATTGGTCTCATATGCCCTGTTATCTAAGGAGCCGCAATTCCCTGATTCGCAATTGCAGAGATGCGTCCCCTAAAAGTGTCAGAACCCTATAATGGTAGGTTCGCATCCCGGTTTTCAGCACCATACATGTTGCCGTATGGTAAACGTCTAAGACCTACATTTCTTCTGGCCTTCTTCTCACATGAAGCTGATATACCGTGAAATAACTGAAATACTGTTCCAAGAGGCGTGAAACTCACTCACCTTGAAATGACCTCCATACCGTGGGCCACTCTTTGGCCATATAGAGGACCAAGGTGCCTCTTGAGGAAAATAGACACATAAGTCTGTTATGCTATGTTTGTTCAGCTTTGTCTTTATCATAATATTATGTATAATAAATTATGCATATTGTTGATCTATTTTGACAAACAACCTGAATGATAGAAACATAAACCGTTGTAAAAAGTAGATATTAATTAGGATAAACATTTGCATCACACAAACTAACGATGAATGATTTGTTTATCACATGTATTTGTAATTACAGTGAGTAAAATCGGCAAAACCCTTTTATAAGAAATCTCTGCCAAAAGCAGAGTCCATTGTACGATTTCGACAATATCTTGAGCATGACTGTGTTTATGAATCACTGTAAAAAAGTAATGATACCAGGTGTTCTCAAACAGGTGAACGTATCCAGCCCAAACGGCGGCATCAGTCACAACCACATGCAAAGCCAAGTTAATTGTTCACCTGAAAAAAACTCCGGGATCTTATGGTAAGTCAAAATAAGGAATGGCATCGGATATGATGGGTCAAATTTTGAAATGTCCTCAATGTGTCTGCCATAAAACTATTTGATGTAACCCTTATCAAAAAGCTTTTGAGAAAGTAAGTTGATTGAATACATGTCATTGATTATATCCACTGCAACACTCACTGCAACTATAATTTCATTGACGACATATCGAATTGTTTTCGTGCATTCAGACATACATTATTTTATGTAGTTTCGAATTTCGATTTTTTGATAACCATGACCATAATTTGAAACATGTACCATGTAGGCAGTGTTTTAATTACGTGATGAACTAATAAATGGAAAACACTTGCTACATCCTTTGAGGTGCTAAACTGGATCTGTATAAAACTAACAGGAGTGCAGGTTTCGCGGCAGGTATGAGTGTGAGTTGTTTGCATTGATATCGTGTACTAGTATTCATTAATTTGTTTTATAATATGTTTAACCTACTTTGTACAGTTACTGTAATGTATAATATGCAATAGCTCGGCTGTTCACCTCAGCAGGACTACTGCTCAGAACTGCTGAGCTACCGCGTGAATAATTCCCGTCAATGAAAACAAACAACATGTACCAGTCCGAAGTACTCCTGACTCGACTCGATGTCAAATGCTAGACACACCACCAGTCCAGACCAATCACACATGTTTGTAAAAATCATATATCAATCAATAGTTGATTGCACTTAACGAGGAAACTTTTCAGACTTTATAAGATCCCTAAAGCCCTTATCTATATACTGGTATTTAGTTATGAATAATGAGTAAGCTCAACGATCTGGTCAAGGTTGGTCTCAGGTGGTTTATAAGCTCTAATAAAGTTTCTAAAGTGCATAAGTCGGCCAACATGCGTGTCAGTGATGAAGTAGTTTTCCCTCGCAAATGTATGTAATCATCGTGTCATTATGTAATCATCCTACTGTAATATCACAAGACTAACAGAAAAAGCAATAAGCGACAGTGAGTATAAATATTATTCACGATGTAATGTCAATTCATAAAGATTTCAACTCTGTACGAAATGCAATTAAGTAATTACTGTGTATAATGGTCTGTAAGTTTCTTCCCTCTAACAATTATGTAATCATTATGCTTAATCTCACTACATGTATAAATTGCATATATAGTTACGTGTCGATTCCCAAATTAAAACAATATGTCAACCCAGAAAGAACAATCAAAAAGTGGCATACAATCAACAAGTGTATTAAAAAATTCACCTAATTTACAAATCAGTAGAAAATACTGCACAGCAATTACAATGGCAGTACACAAAAGAGTGGTAGTACAATATTCAATGGCAATAACTAGTGATGGCAGGGGTCAGTGTCAAATACAAAAATACAGTGGTGATAATATATTCACCCACCGGCAACAGTGGTCAGGCATGCGAGATGGGCTAGGCAGGGAATCAGGGACAAGGAGCGATCCTTACATGAAAACTGGTCTTGACCTGATGAAAATTTAAAAGCGAGAGAGTCGAAATGTGTGCGAGATACGTCAACACGCTCTTGTCCAACTATATGTACCACATACCTAGCTACATGAAAGTTCCACCGTGTCCTCACTAGTCCATCAGCACGAAAACATTGAAGAAGTTTCTGCAACATTCTGTCACTGTCCGCGGTAACCGGAAGTTTACACACCACACCAGCCTCTTAATATAGTAACTCCAGGATCACTGCCCAAAAACAATGCAACGAGCGTCTTCCGGTCGGAATCTCAACAGAAACAAAGTAACACAGATACAACCATTGTTAAACAATAAAATACACTGCCATATAACGATGTACTAACAAAACTGTCAGAAAATAAAAGCGGCACGGAGGATATCATTTACGATTACATATGGATTTACAACAAGCTATTGACAATATCTCGATTATATATTGGAATTACTCAGGGAATTTATTACTCTAACTGACAATTAAAGAAACCAGATACTTTATCAAACTGGCTCAAAGATGTGGGTGTGATCAGAAAAAGGTTTGAAGCTCCATGGCCACCATAGGGAACATAATTGGTAGAGGACTTCCAGGAAAACCATTTTCAGAATGGACATTAATTTGATGACCATGATCCGCAGAAATCCATTCCGCCCAACCCCGTCAGACACACTACCGAGCTGAGGCGCCGAGGGAACCGGTAATTAAAGGACTTATTGCAAGAATCTTTCGAGAACGTTGACCACTGAACCGAGTCCATAGTTGATATCCATAGAACCCGAATAGAAAGTGGGCATCTGAGGTATTTTCATTTGAATAAGACCAATGAACTCCATCACATAGCTAGCATTCGTTCATATCTTAAAGGTGATGTGAAATGGGGTTTAACGTCGAGTTCAAGATTATTGCATGCACGTGTGTGTGTGTGGCTGTTTGTACTCGTCCGGACTAATGCCGATTTTATAGTGCTAGACCCCTGAGATACCATGCCGAAGTTTAACATGAATACCCCACTCAAACACAGTCCGAGCCGACCAGTCCTTGCTTTAGCCCCTCAATGCCGAGCGCCAGGCGGGGTAACAACAAGTACCATCTTTTAACGTCTTTTGGTGTGAATCGTACCCCGGGCCTTCCGTTCTCCGTGAGGACGCTCTACCATTAGAGATGTACCTTCCTTTTAGTGTGACTGTGTCACAGCGAACAAATTGAAGCAAATCTGAAATACATCGGTACGTAATAACATAAACAAGTTTTTGTTCAGAGAGGAGCATTTTCAGTAATCAATCCATATAATGTTCACCCCTATTTGCCTTGTAAGCCCAATCTGTTTCGGTAGGTAACAGCGACTGCTTCTTCTCCGGCGTTGACGTGTTGTATTTACGCCGCTTATATCAATAATTCAGCCATATCACGGTGACGTACACCCCAATCTCATTAAAATCAGACCTCAGTTCTCGCTACCGCTAAACAAAGATCTGAGGACATCCCATTAGGGGTCACGTCAGAACGACCTTTCATTCGACCAATCAGAGCGTCGCTTTCCAGATTATCAAAGTGGCAGTCGGAATGTGATTTCTAATCACGCAACCTCGAAAACTTTAACATGGTGTATTCCGAACGATAGTTACGGGTTTAACGACTGAATCCATACAATCTGGACCATCTATTAGCCATTCCAGGTTCCAAGCACGAGAAAGCTGCCTTCTGACTGGTCATTCCATTGGTAGGTCAAAGTTCGCGCAAGGTCGTTCTGACGTGACCCGTGACCCGTGATTTTAATGAGATTGACGTACACCCAAAAAGGGCTTTTCGAATATATGAGACAATGCTTGTACCGTTAGGCTACCACACCGTCTATATTGCAGATCAAAGGTCCATTCCTGTCATATATGTGAACGCGTGAATATTTTGATCACCGCCCCATGATCGAGTCAAGGCTAGACAAACTAGTGTTGGATAGTATGAACAACGTCCACTCCATCGGGGGACGATGGCAAACAATCAGTGAAGTCAGAGCCAATATACCATTTATCGTTAGACATATTTTGCTGTGCTGTACATGTATATGAAATATCTTCTCTTTCTCAGACATATACATCCTGAGCCGCCCTGTACATGTGCTCAGGACTTGACCTGTCCTGTACATGCGCTCAGGACTTGACCTGCCCTGTACATGGGCTCAGGGCTTGACCTGCCCTGTACATGCGCTCAGGACTTGACCTGTCCTGTACATGGGCTCAGGGCTTGACCTGCCCTGTACATGCGCTCAGGACTTGACCTGCCCTGTACATGTGCTCAGGACTTGACCTGTCCTGTACATGCGCTCAGGGCTTGACCTGCCCTGTACATGGGCTCAGGGCTTGAGCAGCCCTGTACATGTGCTCAGGACTTGAGCTGCCCTGTACATGTGCTCAGGACTTGACCTGCCCTGTACATGTGCTCAGGACTTGAGCCGCCCTGTACATGTGCTCAGGACTTGAGCAGCCCTGTACATGGGCTCAGGACTTGAGCAGCCCTGTACATGTGCTCAGGACTTGAGCCGCCCTGTACATGTGCTCAGGACTTGAGCAGCCCTGTACATGTGCTCAGGACTTGACCTGCCCTGTACATGTGCTCAGGACTTGAGCCGCCCTGTACATGTGCTCAGGACTTGAGCAGCCCTGTACATGTGCTCAGGACTTGACCTGCCCTGTACATGGGCTCAGGACTTGACCTGTCCTGTACATGCGCTCAGGACTTGACCTGCCCTGTACATGGGCTCAGGACTTGAGCCGCCCTGTACATGTGCTCAGGACTTGACCTGCCCTGTACATGGGCTCAGGACTTGACCTGCCCTGTACATGTGCTCAGGACTTGACCTGTCCTGTACATGCGCTCAGGACTTCACCTGCCCTGTACATGGGCTCAGGACTTGACCTGCCCTGTACATGTGCTCAGGACTTGAGCCGCCCTGTACATGTGCTCAGGACTTGAGCCGTCCTGTACATGTGCTCAGGGCTTGAGCCGCCCTGTACATGTGCTCAGGACTTGAGCCGCCCTGTACATGTGCTCAGGACTTGAGCCGCCCTGTACATGTGCTCAGGACTTGACCTGCCCTGTACATGTGCTCAGGACTTGACCTGTCCTGTACATGCGCTCAGGACTTCACCTGCCCTGTACATGGGCTCAGGACTTGAGCCGCCCTGTACATGTGCTCAGGACTTGAGCTGCCCTGTACATGTGCTCAGGACTTCGAGGATCTGTATCACTTCATATTTATTTGTTTTTTCTAACCCGGAATACCCACAGGGTAAGCTACATCTTGAACGGAATCACGCAAACTATCGCAAACAGTGCCCATACTACTGTTTATTCTGCAGCATAGTCTTATTATGAAACAGTCGTGCAAATAAAAGCGACAAAACATTTCTACAATCATAACAAGTCTCGACTAAACGAACAGTCCAATGTACGATCCGACTAAATCATAAGAATGTGATTAGAATTCAATTCAATTAAGATTAAGTGTATAAAGGTCAGCGTTAGAAGCTCCGTGAACCAGACTTGACCAAGTAAACACGTCAGAATATCGGTAATGGACTGCTAAACACGGCAATAGACACACGCAGGTAAGCAATATACTTACAAAAAATATTTCATTCAATTAGCAGAAGCCTAGGGGAGACATATATTTTGGTCTTCTTCGAACGCGCGAAAACTTGACAGGGCTGCATCTCCTAAAAGGTTTCTTAGCGGCAAACAGCTTGACAAAAGTACAGTGCCCTACACACAAAACCTTTGTCCACCAACTGTCACTCCTCTCCGGAGACATATTTCATTTCCCGCTAACAGGACAATGCTCACTGACTCCATCCAAATTACTGTTGCTCCCCGTGGTTCCCGGGAGATAACAGCCTTTCATCACAGGTTGCAGAAACCACTTCATTAAATAAACGCCAGATTAGAAACGTTTGTTTTCTTGAGCTCGTGCGTGAGACGCTTGGTAGGCTAGACTTTTTAATTACGATGTAATTTAAAAGGATACCAATCCTGTCAATGAAGTAAGTCTCTGGTCAGTCTACCTTAACAGGAAAGAAGCGTATCTATCACGTACGAGTCAGTTTGAAGTTTTGATGATGTGTGTTTCTATTCCTCCACGTGAAGGTGTGGTGGTTTTTAGGTGAGAGATACATGTCTAGGATATGCAGTTTGGCACCTTGACGTTATTCTCATGACGGCGTCACATCAGACATTCCTCTTCAAGTCCTTTGAGTATGTCCGAAACACTTGAGCACAGAAATGCCATTATCGATATTGCATGGACCGCCATAATACTTTCTGAACATGGTCATAACCTTGTAGGTAATAATATCTTTATGAAGTCTTATTTTCTTTCCGATAATTGGGGGCATGGGTGACCCAGTCGTCTAAGGCGCCACTACTTGCGTCCATTTGCGTCCATCGTGGGTTCGCATCCCGGGTATGCTTTGATTATGTTTCTAGGTTTGTCAGCACCATACCCGTGATCTTGGGTTTCACCAAAGTGGTAAACGTCTAATACATTGCGGCATCAATTCGGGCTTCCCTCCCTCCTGAAGCAGGCATGCCTTGACAAAACTGAAATACTGCTAAAACCACCGCCTCTCTCTCCGATACTATGTGAATTTGAATCAGTATTGCTTTGTGATATGTCCCTTGGGAGTATTAGGAAGATTGCTGACAAATGTTATGCGTAATAAATGCTTCTATATTTGCCAATAATCATATCCCAAATCAAACATAAAACACTTTATATCGGTTTCTTTCAAATAACAATACTTAAATTTGCCGAAAATAGAGACTAAAAGAAGACCAACAAAGAGTTTCAAAGATTTGACGTAAAAGGTAGAAGCCTGTTACAGTGAGTTCGAATCCCGGTTCGCATCGATTTTATTTCCAGGTTTCACCATACCTTTGCTCGTGAGTTCACCAAGGTGGTAAACGTCTGGGACCTGCATCACTTCGGTCTTTCCTGTCACATCAAGCTGACACACCATGATATGACTGTAATACTGTTCAAAGCAGTGTTAAACCAAACTCACTCACGTTGACGTAACTCGCAGGCTTAAAGGGACTAAACTCAAGGCTATAATTTAAGTTGACTGGGTCCCAGATACCAGACCACAGCTACGGAAATGCAAATTAAAACTTGTTTAGTTGTGAACTATGCATGCTAATTGCCTACATAAATATGAACACAACTCAACTGTTTTATTTCGGTTCAATCTTGCGAAGGCCGCCTCTGAGACATATGGCTCAACATTGACTCTCTATCACCTCGCTCGCGATGTCCTCTGGCGTTGACATTGAACATTGATTCTTCCGGGAGCGTTAAGCAGGGCGGTAAATGTTACATAAATCCTATAATATCCCACGGACCAGCTTTTATTTGCCGAGGATTGCAGAACCTTCTTGATAAAAGTAAGAGATACAATAAATCTCCCAGAGCAAACATGTTAAACCTGATTAATTCAAGAGTCTGGCAAGGCTAAGTTTTTGCTGCTACGCTGATTAATCGTGGTCAAATTGATAACGCGTACTGGGATAAGCAGTTGTCCCTCTCCCGTTGCGGCGGCTCCATTTCCCTAATCCCGACAACGTGCGGTGACTTCTTTTATTAAGTAAAGGAATAAATAAGTGGATTCATATGACGATATTGTTTTTCACACAGTACGTGGCTTTGTGAACGGCACATTTGTTATATTATACGGAATTTACTTAAAACCACATACTTATCTTACTCTCATCTCAATGACAAGATGTTGTTGTTACAAGTTTTTAGTTTTTATAAGTTTTACTCCCTATGTATTAGTTTTGTTATAAAACAAATATAATGTAAATGCGCTACATACTGACATTTTGTTATGAGTGTAAATGTTGACATTACGTTGGAGTATATCATTTGCAACAGGAGCATAGCAGGAGTATATCATTTCCACCAGGAGTATAGCAGGAGTATATCATTTGCACCAGGAGCATAGCAGGAGTATATCATTTGCAACGGGAGTATAGCAGGAGTATATCATTTGCACCAGGAGCATAGCAGGAGTATATCATTTGCACCAGGAGTATATCATTTGCACCAAGAGTATAGCATGAGTATAGCAGGAGTATATCATTTGCACCAGGAGCATAGCAGGAGTATATCATTTGCACCAGGAGTATAGCAGGAGTATATCATTTGCACCAGGAGTATAGCAGGAGTGTAGCAGGAGTATATCATTTGCACCAGGACTATAGCAGGACCGAGCGGGAGTATATCATTTGCATCACTATTTTGCCTATAAGGCCAGACGGAATCAGTTTCAGGAGATAATCGAATCTGATTATCCTCTGGGGTTGACGATATATCATAACTCTGTTTTCGTTATGGTCAATGTATATGGAACTGCAAGTTTCAGGTTACCCTAACATACATGTAGAGACAAGGTCCCTCATAACCTATGGACCTATATTAAACATAATCTCCAGCAGAAGGAGTATCATTACCCGTGAAGATCCGGGGTAGAATAGGTCTTCAGCAACCCATGCCTGTCGTAAAAGGCTACTATGCTTGTAAGAGGCGACTAACGGGATCAGGTGGTCAGGCTCGCTGACTTGGTTGATGCATGTCATCGATCCCAAATGCGTGGGTCGTTGCTCCTGATATTAATCGCTGGATTGTCTGGTCCAGACTCGATTATTTACAGACCGCCGTCATATAGCTGGATTACTGCTGAGTGCGGCGTTAAACAACAAACAAACCAACCCCTTTAAGGCCGATTCAGGTACCACTTTCAGAATATGTTTTTTTAGCCAAAAGAGGAACAAGGTCTGGGCCATTTGATAATTCCAACAAGTTTTATTCGAGGTTTTCCAACCCCGTTTTGTGTGTTTAGTACGTTCATTTTATGAGGTGAAGTGACGTCAGGTTCAATAGTACGCCACTTATATACCGACGTGCATCGCGTGTGTTTGTGTGGCTGTACTAGACCAGATTTGTGCCGGTGTTTTATAGTGCTAGCCCACAGGGATACCATCATGTCGCAGTTTGACATGAATACCCCACTCAAACACAGTATACTGAGTCCGAGCCGACCAGTCATTGTTCTATCTCGTCTCGTCTTTTGATACGTCGCGACCACGGAATCGAACTGCCGTCCTTCCGTTCTGCGGGAGACGCTCAATCTACTACACGACCGAATCGAAAGGGTGAATATAAATTTAGCAGTAGCAATATCCCTCACAACACATAAATAATGTCTGTATAATTTTATAAATGGCATTAGTACGTTGTCTCGATCTAGACAACAAATGGAGACGAGGCAATGGAGCCTAGTCTCCTTTTCAAGCAGACGATGTTGAAGTCCATACCACAGATCATCTTCCTAACACATGTTGATGAAAACACCTTCAAAATCGAAACTTATCCATGATTACAAACTCATGTGCCGCTGCTTGGGTGAGAATGAACACCTACACACTGAAACCATAGTCATCATTGGTACGATTCCTTACACGAATGATATGTCGCCACATGAAACGTCGACTCCAATGAAATGTATACTCTCTTCTGGAAGATAGTGCCAATTTAGGTCTCCTAACAAATACCTAGCCAAACATCGATTACTCTATCTCCCTCCCCCTCTACCCGACACTCGGTGATTATACTGGTAATTGATCAGTCAAGTCTTTGACTGAGCCTGAGGGCTCAGATTGGCCTCCAAGTCAGCTGGTGACATAGCATCGTCCTACAGGACTGAGAAGGGGGGGGGGGGGGGGGGGGGGGATATGGTGGAATAATAAATAAGGGGACCAGGGCTTCCTGACCTCCACAGCTGCAATAGAACTGTCGTACATTGTCCAAAGTGACGCAACTTTTATCATTGGAGTCACGTTGCAAACCTGATTGGCTATTGCGCTAATGACTGGCACAGGGCTCCTTCAGAGGATTAAGGAGAATCAATCATTCCTATCATTTTTTCATTTATCTTGAAATTGTGTTGCGGGGGCGCAGGCCTGTTGCTAACTACAGTTAAATAACCCCTCTCGGAGTGTTTGGCAGTCAATTGGGGATAAGGCTACAACGTTCAAGGTTGTTTTATGATTAAAATGGGCAAAACATAAAACATTTGAAGAATCTGTAATATTGAATATTTTGATGAGATTTGCGTTCTGCAGTTTCGAGTTGAAGCTGTATTTTGTCATCTATAATTCATGTATTAATGTGTATAATGTTCAACGGGTTTCATCAATGTTGCAAGTTTAATGGCATTAGCGTGATTGTAAAATTTTACTGCGGGTACAGTGGGGCCTCTCTGTGATGCTGCAAGTGATGGATGCGTGTTTAGATATGGACCGAACAGATTAGTGTACGATGTTAGGATTTGTCAAGGTCTAATAATTGTAACCATATTAGCCACATTGACATACCAAGTCAATTAAAGAAGAATGATCAATTCAGATTGAGAACACATTGAAATCCAGCTTCATTAGACAGACTTTTTGTATGTTTGGGTCGCAATATTTGAGTGAATGCTTGCACCGTATAACTACAATCAATCACTGGGGGATAATCATACGAACCAAAGCAAGAGACAAAATTTGCAAGTGGCATGCATGGATGCTCGATAGCTGAAATTGAAGTTGACAAATTGATGATTGACAACCCCTCAGGTGGACGTAGTACTTCACACCTTATAACAACGAAATCAATACCTGACATGCTCTTAACATAAATCCACAGCTATAATCGTATCTGGCAAGCATGTTCTGTGCTCTTGGGTGCTCTCGACAAATGGCTGATATAATTTATTACAAATCAGACACAGAACCTATTGAAATATGGAAATCATTTCCCCTGAGCACGAAGTAAAGGGCTGTAAACATGTCTGAAAACGTTAATGCGTTTTTCACATGTACTAATTGCTTGCCGTTTACGCACATCTTAACAACATCTCACGGGAGTTCTCCTTTTCTTTTGTTGACATGATATTTAAGTGATTTGGAGTGATATTTGAATAATAACACAATCATCGTTAATAATATCATCTCATGTGAAGTCGTCAGTGAATGAGTTTGGTTATATCACGACGTGTCAGCTTGGGAGAAAGCTCAAAGTGACGCAGGCCTCAAATGTTTACTACTTTGGTAACATCACGAGCACGGGTATGGTGCTAACAAACCAAGAAGCATAATCGATGCGAGCCGGGATGCGAACTCACAATCATAGGTTCCTGGAATGCCCAAGGGCCGCAACTCAGCCTTCAGCGCGTAAACGGTTCCTCAATGTCTGGACTGATATCATACACAATCCTGGTTTTGCCGTAGGTGTAGAGGTGGTTGGGTGGTTCTTTCGACTATTTCATTCTCTTGTGATTTAAAGGCACACTCTTACCAGGTATGAACTTGATGTATCTTATCTCATATATGTTTGCTGCCTTATTCATGTGTTGAAAATGTTTTGTGAATATCATTTTCAAACATTAGGGATGATCCATGTAGAAATTTCTCATGTATCTATCATCCATTTTGTCCCCTGAATAATTGCACATAGCTCGTTATAAATCTTTAATGATACCGTTTGATAGTTGATCTTCAGTGCTTTACTTTGGTACTTTCATTTTCCGTATGTATTGGTACTATTTGTGTTTTTCCCATGTTAAGAAACACACTTTGGCTAGCTTTGAAATTTTAGAATTTCCTTGCCCAGTCAAAGTGGCATAATCTTTGGTCTATTAGACTTGTTTGATATTTAGACGTTCTCGTCTATTTTATGGTCCAAGTGACTTATTTTAGGGATAGGCCTTCTGTGTTTACCTCCCGCTATTTAACCCAACCGATGTTATCCACTCATTAGAGTGTTAATTGGACGCAGCCGGCCTAATTGGCTGTCGACGCACCTTGTCACTTTCTTGTCAAAGTGTTATTTTACTGTAATACAGTTGTCTCGCTAAGCCTCATGTGTATTGTCTCTGATTCATTTAATCAGTCTTCATTGTCAGTATTGTTTGGGTTTTTGATCTATTCAGTGTCATCTATTGATGCAATTAGCTGCAAGTAATAATCCTGTAAATCTATTACCATGTTTTCTTAATATTATTTTATTCTTGTTTATTGACATCACTGATCATTAAAGCACAGATCCGTGACAATGGCATGCAAATGAAAACCCAACGTTTTTTTATAGCTCAACAAGAGATTTTGCACGTGCATGTCATGTTGGTGTGTTTTGGCGCCAGGATCTCATGTGGTTATGTTTTTGCGATTTTTCAATCTTTTCACCCAATTTCGACAAAACCTGATTTGTTTTCACGCAAATCAATCCCAATCCATGCAGAAATGACAAATTCATTTTAGGTATTATTTTTTTATCATGGATGTCGGCAAGACGGTTTTAAATATTTACGATTTACTACTTTTGCGGTTTTTTTGTAGAGTATGTAATCTCCGAGTTGATCAATGAGGAGTTGGGCAACAGTTTTCAGAGCATGTACACATGAAGGCGGTTTTAAAGCTCTCCACATCCGCCCACCTTATCATCCTTCAAGACTGTTTTTCTCAGCAGCCGTGCTTTGTTTCAAGATGGAAACGTCTACGACCTGCGGCACGTGATGCTGTCCACCAACGCAACAAGGAGCATCGGAAATACTGTTGAAATTGGACATGATATGCGTGTGTGACGGATGCATTAGGTACTGTTACGGAATACCATGGTGGATGTTTTTATATGTTTACAATAACGGCGATCTCCTGGTTCTGTAACATTGTCCTCTTTATGAGCCATGATGAAATGTAATGTTACACTTATATACTGAACCGCAAAAGAAACGTCACCATGGATTGATATATGAAAACCCTTTTTTGTCCAAACACTGTAAACATACTTTGAGACATATTAAAAAGACAAAACTGATCATCAAGGTTGAAATTAAAGTGTCAAATGTTCTTAAAGTGAAACACAAGTCAGTATCTCGTGTGTCCGCCATGTGCATTGATGACTGCCGTGCAACGTTGATACGTGGAATGGATGAGGCGGTTGATGAAGGCCATAGGCACTTGAGCCCACACTCTGAGGTACGCCTGATGCAGTTCAGCTGCAGTTGTCGGCCTTGGTCGGACGTCGTTCAGCCGTCTTTGAATCTCGTCCCACAAGTGCTCAATGGGATTTAAATCGAGACTGAGGGCAGGCTACTGCATTGTTCTGATGCCATTATGCTGGAGGAAGTCTCTTGTTGCTCTCGCAGTGTGGGCACGGGCGTTATCATGCTGAAACTTGTGGTGGTGCCACGTGAGGTATGGCGTGTGGTCTCAAGACTTGATCAATGTACCGAGCTGCTGTGGCACTATTGCCTCTCCATGGACCGATGTTCTGGAAGACCACAGAGCAGACCCTCTGTGCAAGACCAATTCCACCCAACACCATGATGCTCGGACCACCCCACGAGTCTCTCTCGTCAACATAAGCATCCAAATAATGTTTCCCACGGCGTCGCCAGACTCTCGCTCTGCCATGTGCTGTTGAGATACAGTAACGGCTCTCGTCTGAGAAGAGGACTCTTCTCCACTGCTGGTGGCGCCAATGTTGGTGCGGTGTTGCCCACTGAAGACGGTCCCGGCGATGACGTGGTGTCAGAATGGGTCCTTGGTGTGGCCTGTGACAGTGGAGGTGTTTGCTCGTCAATCGTCGACGCACGTCGTCCGCACAAATGTGTCGCTGGTGTGTCCCCAGGTCTGTCGAGCAGTTTCCGCAGCAGTAACAAAACGATCTTGAAGATGCTGTCGAACAATCTGACGATCCCGACGTCGGGTAATAACCCTTGGTCTTCCACTACGTGGTCGGTCATCTGTAGTTGATGGTCTGGTTGCTGGAGCCTGTATATGGTCCTTACGTGGACTTGAAAGGCACTGGCTACATGCCGGGCGGTTTGTCCAGCTTGCAAACGTCCAAGAGCTTGGTTTTTGCTGATTTCTTGTCAATCTTGATATTTGGTAGCAATTCAATAACGAGTGAATGTTATCCGATCTGGGTGGATTTTTATAGGGCAAGAAATGGGGGAACTCAGGTGCATCGGGTTACCATGGCCATTGCCGTGATGCGTTTGGGCGGTCGGTTTTATTGTCATCTGCTTTGTTTTTTATCATCAAATTTCATTTTTCCGGACAAGGTAATGTTAAATTTTAGAATCTTTGACAAAAACTACCCAGATATTTAAATGACAACTGTTCATGCAATGTTACTTGGGGTGACGTTTCTTTTGCGGTTCAGTATATAAAATCATCCTGGTTGTATTGTTTAAGACTGATCTTTGACCCAATATGACCAAAACGCCAACGTCAGTTTATTTAGAAGTTAATAACTACGCTCTTAAGGTCAGATTAAAACAATCAGAATCCGTTGTGCCTACGGAGTCTACAAGTATTTCCATCAGAACTGAACCTCACATTAATAAAATCTGACGACACAGGTGAAATCCGAAAGGAAAAGGTTCAGAAAATAATAAACGACTAATAAGGTTAAATAAAACCATAACTCAAAACATACCATATACAGTTTCAGTAATACGCGCCGTGCCTAATTGATAAAATATTGCTGTCATTAACTGAGGTCCATTTCTTGACTGGCTTCCAAATATTACGAAGACAGCTTCCATCATTCTCGTACAGAGAGTAGCCGTTCATTACTTAGTATGATTAACAGGAACATGTTATATCAACCGACATAAATACATTATTAACTCAAATCAACCTTAAACATAATCCTTTTAGCAGTGCATTGTGTACGCCTCAATAACGAAGCCCAGTTATTGAGTAACATAATTACAATACATGTTTATCATCAGGATGATATAAATACATGTCTGACGGAACAGATTCCATTTGGGCGCCAAATGCAAAATAGTTATGCAAATTATGTGAATGAATCAGTGATGACACCAGGTGTTCGCGAAAAAGGAAAGCATGTCCTGCTCTCCCGGTGGCACCGCACGGAATGTCCATAAAAAAGTGACCTTTTGTCGGTAAAAGTAAGGAACATTTGCAGAATTAATCATAATCGAAATCTACTAAAACAGAGTCAACTGTACGATTCCAACAGTAAAATAACCACGTGTTTATGAATCACTATCAAATAGTGATGATACGAGGTGTTCGCGAAAAAGTCAGCGTATCCTGCTGCCCCAGCAGTGGCACCCGCCACAACCCATCTTCCCGAGGCAAGCGTGTCCTCGAGCCTGTATCAAAGCCTTGTTTCTACGTGGAAACCATCCTAAAAAGGCTAGCGGACGCTCTTGCCTCGGGAAGATGCAAACACCCGTCAATAGTTCACCTACTATCAATATATAAAGACACAAAACCATGACTCTTTGTCCTTATCCAACTCCAAAAATGGTTACATACAAGTTATACAACACAGATACAAAACATACAGCACAGTCCCTATATTCACAAACTCATTCATACTTTAGTCGTAGTATCAGGATCGCGTCATTTAAATTTCGCACAGAGGTCAGAGGGCATTCGGTGTGTTTATGGTGTGAAAGAAATACAAAGACGTGATTTTCTTAGAATAATATCTGTGACGTATGAATAACCATCTCTGACTTGAGCTTCACACAGGGGATCACTGGCTCCAGTACTAATCAGTTTCAGTTTACACTTGCTTGTTGTCTGTCGAAACTTTTCGCGAATTCCCCGGAAGATCCACAAATTTGACCTATTCTGTAAAGAGATGAGATGGCTGCAATTATAGTCCTAGATTCGA
This sequence comes from Haliotis rufescens, assembly GCF_023055435.1. Taxonomy (NCBI): domain Eukaryota; kingdom Metazoa; phylum Mollusca; class Gastropoda; order Lepetellida; family Haliotidae; genus Haliotis; species Haliotis rufescens. The sequence goes on along the minus strand of NW_025963779.1, from coordinate 75,125,907 downwards.
GACTCGCACTGGGCTCTGAAATCAGGTTCCTAGAGAAACATACAAGAAGCGTCAACTGAAATAGCTCAACAGTCAGCCAGGCTGCCGCCTCGACATGCCCACTGAGCACAACGAATCTGTGTTTTGACGTAGAAGGAAACAACACCGACAGTCTTTTCATGGTGTTTGTTATTGTCCTGTAGTGATGAAAGAAACGGTATTATTTAACGTCTATTCTCCCAAATTGCTCGTTAATATTGAACCACGCCCGCCCGCCCGCCCGCCCGCATATATATATATATATATATATATATATATATATATATATATATATATATGTGTGTGTGTGTGTGTGTGTGTGTGTGTGTGATGCCGGCTGCACGAAACGAGTGTCAAAACTGTTGTATACCCCGAGCAAGAAGATAGACACAATTTTATGGATAACAACTTCTTTAATACTGTAAAAAGCGACGTTTCGGTATAGATCCTTATACCGCTTGACAACGGTATAAGGATCTATACCGAAACGTCGCTTTTTACAGTATTGAAGAAGTTGTTATCCATAAAATTGAGTCTATCTTGTCTGGATACCTTGACAACGGTATAAGGATCTATACCGAAACGTCGCTTTTTACAGTATTAAAGAAGTTGTTATCCATAAAATTGTGTCTATCTTGTCATCCGTCAACTTCTAAGTAATGCCTATCAAACAATTTACCCGTGCAAGAAAATGAAATCCATCAATAGTACCGCCAAAGTTGTACAGTGAGGATCATATGCACACGGGGATGCAATTATATCTTTATTAACCTCACATTTTAACAATGGAGGCTTGACATGCCACCATGTGGAGAAAAAATGAAGAGAATTATTAGTGTGACAAATATACAAACGACGTCAACAATGATGTCGGCATCATGTTAACATTGACACGTGCAAGCACACGTGACGGTGTACGTAGTTTTTGTCAGGTCTATTGCCTTGGACCATATGGATAATAACTAGACGTCATACATGTTGAAATGAACAAATGAGTCATACACATGTGGAGTTAATGTCAATATTTCATGAACTGGCATTTCGACGGCAGTCGTTGGTGATAACATGCACTGTTTCACGCCCTGTCTAAAGGCTCATCACGCACAAATGATAATTGTATCGAACTTTGTTTCGTCCTGATTCAAGCTTTAAAGTGGATCACCAAATTGAAAATTGAATTGCTAATACCACTGAATAGATTTGCCTTTTTCGACTGATAACATAATTGAATAATACCGGTCTCTTGAAGAAGGTTATCTAATGAATTCACTTCAATAAAAGAGTTACTAAAACGTCTCACGAGGGCATCTGTACATTTTAAATGACCTTTTTACCTTCTCCTGCTACGTAATAAGAAAAGCTAGCCATAAAGACGTTAACTGAATTTTTCTTGTTAGGTTGTAAAGTATTTAAGATCCAACACAACGATATTACTGCCAAGCAATCGAGCCTTGTTGTATTTAACGCGGCGCTTCCTACATGAACGTACATTTGTATATTAAAAATGTTTGAAATTTCAGTTAATCCGGTAACGATCACTCCATCCTGCCAAATGTGACCCCGGTAACGACCACTCCATCCTGCCAACTGTGACCCCGGTAAAATTGGTCCGATGTATCCTGTATAACTGATCGTAGAACTAATTTGGATCGAATGACCAATCCCTGGGACTGGGATGATTGCACGCCATCGTGCCCCAGTGACGTGGGTCGTTTCACTTATTTGCCGTCCTTGACCGTGATTTTTCTGGAATGTTGCTAAAAGCCGAATAAAAAAAATACCCACTAGCTGTTTCTCTCTCGTACAGTTTTCTTATTCTGGCAAATTGAATAAAGATATATCGTTAACCTGAAATGAAGAAGCAATGACACAACTTACTGTTTTTTAGTACACGATCAGTGTTTGTTTGCACAGAAACGAAACCGTAGATCATCAGTGTTTTATTTGCCAATGAAGTGTTTGGAGCGGTGTTTTGGCTACAGCACTACAATACCTCCACGATAGGCTGATGGTGCAGGGCAATGGTCAGCGAGACCACTATACAAACAGACGTTGCACTCTCGATTTCCCGCATGGGTTGGCATTGAATGCCACTCCAAGTGTCCACGGTCTTCTCGTCATCGTGCAGTTGGCATCCATGTACCGTCCATTACAGCCACCTTTACTTTCATTTTCGAGAGACATCTTGACTGAATACAAACACTTTGTGTTGTCAATAAGAGCACTTATTTAGTGAGCTGAATGTGATATTTTGAATATATATTTGTCATTTGAGCCAGTACTCGTAATTAAAATCAATATACTAAGCGAGGTGGTACAATTCCATACGAAGCACATTTTAAAAATGATTTCAGGTGTTTTACCTCATTGCTGACATGTATTGGCCATAGCTAATATCATGCAGACAACATTGTTGACGTCAGGTTTATGACGTCACATTGATCAATGAAGTTCCATCGTTTCATTGTGAACGTCATACGAGCCCTGCTAGCTTCAGGACATTGGGTTCCCGAACAAGAGATGCCACTTCACTCTAGATACATAATGAAGCATGGATGAAGAAGGTTATATCAAGTGTGTGTGTAGCCCACTTATCTTTCGTAACCCGCGTCAGAATCCTTGTATATCCCTAAGCATGCTTTCGCTGTGGAAATACAAAAATTCTTTCGGACATACACACTCATGGGATAATCTCTATTTATATGCAATTAATTATATACAAATCAACACCATATTCCTCTAGTCCGAAGTACAAGATGGCACTGCTTTATCGAGCGTTTCAACACAAATGCCATATGTATCTCCGATAAAGATTACTATGATGACAGTGATTACACATTGACGTACGCATGGAAAAGTGCAGAATGAAAAAGAGTCCGTTGGAAATGTGCTTGTATTTACGTAGTTACTTTTTTTATTGCCGTTGAATGAATATTTCCATCAGTTCCGCTATTCCTACCTTTGCACCCAATATTGAGGTTCAGCAATCTCATCTCCGGTTGTCATACTATGGGCGACTAATACCATTCATTGACCGAACATGTCATCAAGTGTATACGCTTGTTATTATCCAGTCTCTCTATTCCTTCGAGAACATGCTGTCCTAGAAATTACCAATTTTTGCCTACTTGTCATACAGTAAAGACCAATTGATTCATATGAATTCATGTAATTAATATAATTTGGCATATTATTGACCATGGGTTCTACAATGGCAAGGCCTTTCACGAATATCTTATAAACAAATACAGAGTGTATATCAATTATGATGACTTTAGATATCAATATAATATATCTTATCTTTAGAATTAACCTATACTTCACAGCCAATGTTAACAAAGGCACAAATGTAGGATGAGTGTTGCCAAGAATGTCATTGGGCGATGTCGCTCTGAAATTCGATCCATGGCAAATTTGTACCCAAACCCTCTTCTCAAACTTTTGACATCCGCAATCAGCTGTCGAAAGCGGCAAATCACGATGTTGACTCCGTGTCCTCGCCACAAATCGACGCACATGTTTCTCTCATTAACGGCGCTCTTGTTTCGGACACGGATGCAGCCAATCGGAGGTCAACGTGAAGGTCACACTGAAGTCCATCCAATCAGACACCGGGGTCCCAGTTTGGTCGACTAAGGGACAAGCGTTTTTTTCCGTGGGTGAATTGACCAAGCTGATGATTACCCTATTGATCTATTGGGGAATGTCTCCGGATTTGCACCGTCCAGACGTACAACAAGCATCCACACTGGTATTAAGGTCTTTACGAGGTTGTTTCTACACTCTAGCAATCTGTGAAGTAACCAATCTGTTTGCTTTCCATAATATTTACATAGACAGTTTCAAACTTTGGATTTGGATGGTTTGAGTATTTCTTCTGGTTTCGGCTAGCTGTTTTTTTATGGTAATGATCTAATGCAACCTTTAATACCGCAGGGAGACAGCAGGGATCCCAATAAGAGAGGCAGTCTATTCTCATTCCGGTACAAGTGAGAGACCCCAATGCCTTCGTGACAGACCTATTGCTGCGTGCTGAATTAACTTCTTTACTAACTTCGTTTATTCTGTCAAGTAAGACCAGTGTTGCTTTGCATGTATTCTCCAAGCGCCAAACTTCAAGATAAACATACATTGTATCACCATACAATTAACATTTTCTTGTAGATTCACAAAAAATGTCTCTGAAACAACCGAAACTTATATTGAAGCAGACAAAACAAGTTAATGTATCCTACTCAAAAAAGTTAAAGAATACCCGATTCTTTCATATTACTGTGGTCAATATGTAATGACGAATTAATTATTGCAATATGAAAGAATCGTGTGTTTTTAATTTCTTTTGAGTAGTGCATGTTGTCACAGTGAGATAATTATAACAGTTATGTTTGTGTATTGATTAATGACATTCCACGTGCCATTTGTTTATTTCAGATGAAAACACTTCCTATTGCAATCTGTGACGACATTTCAGGAAACGAAGACAAAATTGCACATCTATGACAACCCCTGCCAACAAAGTCCTCGTTCACTGAACATTGTAAAGTGGACAACAAACGGCTGTTCCAAGTCATGGCAAAGCGAGATATGAAGTAATTGTGTATATGCTGCATCTATGATAACAATGCATTGCCTATAGTTTCAAAATGACAAGAAGTACATTTCATGCATGCTTAGAGGAATTCATGTCCCAATATTTTATGCACTGTCTATCATTGATCTACACTATAACACACTTACGCATAAAAACTACACGCGCAGGCAAAACTACGCATATTATACATTTGTATACATGTACTTACGTGTACATTAAACATGAACGCGGTTTAAATAGCATATATCAAAATTAATGAGAATGTTTCATGTTATATCGGTGAGTGAGTAAGTTTTAACGCCTATTTCAGCCATATTCTAGCAAAATCACTGCGGGGGACACCAGATATATGGGCTTCACACATTGTACCCTTGAGAGGAATCGAACCTGGGCCTCCGGCGTGACGAGCGAACGGTTTAACCACTTGGCTACTCCACCGCACAGATTACATTGTATCGAATCACGTTCATAATATAAAGGATAAAAATGCCGATGCAAGTTTATAAGTTTACGAATAAAGCAATGTGGACCGGAAGCTGCTTCAGATACAAAGACTTGACGTCAGATGACTGATCATCTATCCCCAACCGACGATATATTACATTACAGACTATCAATTGTCTTCAGATTGTTCATTTCTTGTCTGAGTCTGTATCGTGTAACTAAGTTAAATTCTCCTATGAGCACTTACCGTCTTCGGGCGGCTAAGTCACCAGAGACCTGTGCATACGCCTCAGTATTGAAGATTCGTGACCTTTCGTCATCAACCGGACCTTGTGTTCCGTGGACTGAATGGACATTTGACTAGAGACACCGGTTTATCGTCATCTTGAATTGAGGACATGACTGCATAGGTACCTATTTGTATGAGCTGTACAAAATATATCGAGGTTATGTTCATAGAGGAACAAAAGGTTATCTTCAATTGAATATATCATCTGGCCAAAGACGATAGAGATAGTTTAAGAGATCAAATCAGTGGTTCATCGTTAACACCATAATAACTCTTTCATAATAAGATACAATTCCCTGCAAGTTAGTTTCTTGAATCATGACTTAAAGACTCTCATACGCGGTTTGATAAGGTGGCTGACTCTCAAGTATACAAACTAGCAAGATAAATGTAGTATTACTTCGTAGACTGCTTAAAACGCAGATTTGCAGCAGCATTTTTGGGCATTCCAAGTTAATATTGATGTGAGGACATAATGCCTATCGTAGGAATCAACTCAAATAAATATGGGAAGGTCAGACTCTGTGAATTGGCTGATTGCGTGTGACCGTTTGTCATTGTTGGTTTGCCTTGTCCAGAGTGAGTGAGTGAGTTGGGTTTAACGCCGCTTTTAACAGTATTCCAGTTATATCGCGGCGTGTCAGCTGAATGTGGGAGGAAAGCCCGAAGTGATGCAGGTCTCAGACGTTTACCACTCCGGTGAAACCCACGATCACGGGTATGGTGCTGACAAACCTAGAAACATAAACGGGGCGAACCGGGATTCGAACCCACAATCATAGGTTTCTGGCATGCCCAAGGCACGCAACTCTGCACAGCGAATCGCGGCGCCTCAGACGACTGGGCCACCCGTGCCACCCCCCGTTGCTTTTAGCAAAACATTCTTGTAAATATGGAAAGGGATTTGTAGTTTTTATTTGTATCCACCGTCATATAGGGGGATGTTGCATACAGAGACGTTAAACAACATTCACTCTCAAACGATCACATAACTGTACACATTCCATCACTGCAACTCTCATATCTGATATTCTGTACTGCGATCATTATCCATTCATATATCCAAAGACACTGATGTTTGGTGTGAAAACATTCACTAAATCACCATGGAACATCGAAATGTTTCTTCAAAGTCCTTTTTGCCACGACCGACTTTAAATCACAACTTAAATGGACATAGACATCAACTCGTCTGATCTAGCAGTCACATCTTAAATTAATGTTTGTCTTATAAATGCATTGCCAACACTCATGACTCTTAGTAGCCTATTTTAGGCCGAACATGCTGCAGCAGTCGATATAGGCTGTATACCATAAGGCGCTCATTGCGTGTTACATAACCAGACTCATCGTTGCTGGTCGGTTATTAGCTAGATACGTCAGGTTTATGTCCAGCTTGATTGGCACCGCTGTGTTCCAGGCTGATTACTGTGCTCTACCTCAGTTGATAGCAGTGTTCCAAGACGAGCCGTGTTGAGAACCACAACATTTCGGGAATGCACATACAGTTTAATCTTCATGGTGCTCAAGCTTTCAAGGCATGAAGTCTGACTGACATGCAATTTGGTTCAAAACTACCAACGAGACAGATGAAATTTAAAAAATCAAATAAATGTTTTTTTAAGCTGCAATGAAAATACTGCGGAAAAACATGAAAGTCATCGATAGTTATTGGTCCGTCTGTATTAACAGTATTTTGTTATTCTACGTTATTGTCTTTATCGGAGTGGTAGCTCGACGCGCTTGTAACTGTTATATTTGTTGGCGAATTTGTAATAGGAAAAACTTAGCTGTCTGCTCTTTCATGCGTGAACTTGAACATTGGAAGGTTTTTTTTACAACTGAATTACAGGATGGTAATGTAGACATGCAACGAACTGCCAATGGAACGATCTGACTTAACGATATAAAACCTGTAGAATAGATATGGTCAATACAGCCATCTTGATGATCAATAACAGACCGTTCAACCTTCTGGCCCTTGCTTCCTAGGCAGTGTTTTAAGGATTGAGTTAAGTTGGCAAGTCAGTGCGTGATATTGAACTCTCAAACGAGTGAGTGAGTTTGGTTTTACGCCGCTTTTAGTAAAAGTTCAGCAATATCACGGCGGGGTACACCAGAAATGGGCTTCACACATAGTACCCATGTCGGAATCGAACCCAGGTTCTCGGCGTGACGAGCGAACGCTTTAACCACTAGGCCGACCGACCGCCCAAACTCTCAACTGAAGAATGAATTCTAAACAGAATAGGAACAAACTCATGCAGTCCAACCAGCAGTCATCCTGTCTGGCTGCCCTACACGAACGTCTGTTCCCACTCACACGGACTCAAGTAACATAACTATTATATGTTAGCGTCACTACATTAATTATATGATCAAAGAACCTATAAGTGAAATATCAAATAATGCCACATATAAGGCCAGTATGTCAACTGTAGAAGACAACTTTTGGCTTGATTTTTAAACTTTGTACTGGATTCCAAAAGCTCCGTACAAATCCATACAAAGAGAGCTATATTGCTATGTCAAGCAAATGTACCACCCAATTCCTGTCGCTAAGATTGACCATAATCCTTAATCAAATAAGGACAGGACCTACTATATATTCACAAAAAGCACCCGAGACAAGAGAAATAAATATATTTCTGGTTCTGTTGGATGGATCAGTGGCAGGAATTGTCTGTTTGACCATTATTGAACGATATCAGACCGTCGATATACCTGAAACTCAAGTGAAACGTCTTGCCCAAATCCCGTGTTCTGAGTTTGCAAGTCCGATTTATATGCGCAATGGATCAGATCAGCATCAGGGGCGTATGATTGGTTCCCATGGTGATTCCTACCTCTTTCCCAAATGATTGCTGAAGACATTTGCTTTCATCTTTAAACAATTGTTCAGAACATCTAATTTAAGTGTATCTATGGTCACCACTCTTAATTTCACTTGAATCAGACACTTTCTGTGAATGTAAATAAGACCTTCCATGATTGTATTAAGGTTTATGTTATTAAGTAGATATATGTATCTTCTTTTTTAAAGTTATTCTCTTTAAAGATTTATTTCACATGAACACTACTTAAGGTAACATGGTGTATCATGTATCATGTATTATGTATCATGTATCACACGAATATTTCTAATATCGTCTAAGCCTATAAAGATCATAAAAAAAAACATTTGAAAGTAGTTTAGATGTTACTTTTACACCCTTCCTTCATGATCACGTGCCGCCCTAGCCGAGCTCGACCATTACGCGTCCTGGTATCATAAAGCCAGCTCTGCTGGGGGCACGGGTGGCCTAGTCGTCTAAGGCGCCGCGATTCGCTGTGCAGAGTTGCGTCCCTTGGGTACGCCAGAAACCTTAGATTGTTGGTTCGAATCCCGGTTCTCCCCGATTATATTGCTAGGTTTGTTAGCACCATACCAGTGCACGTGGGTTTCACCGAAGTGGTAAACGTCTGAGACCTGCATCACTTCGGGCTTTCCTCCCACATTCAGCTGACACGACGTGATATAACTTGAATACTGTTAAAAGCGGCGTTAATCCCGCTGTCTACCGATGTTTTCCGGCATGATTTAAAATCATCCACTACGGTGTAAAATGAATAGCTCACGTCAAATGTTCTTCAATATGGACTGTTGGAATGTGTTTTCCTGATATTGTAGGCATCAACTATTGACAAGCAACTATTGACAATAAACTGCTGTGTGAAAATAGTGGCATCATACACTATGAAATCTTACATCGCGGTCAGCAATATGCCACCGATCTTTCATCTGCCTTGTATAAATTCGCGCCAGGAAAACCAGTAGTTGATATATGAAATCAATCAGGTGACGATGCTGAATAAAACAGACACACATTGTAATTCTCCGATTCTCTTAGGAGCATCATACTCAGAATTCTCAAGCAATTTGGTATAACTGTTATTATCAGATACAGATACATGACATGATGGTGCCGAACAGCATTATGTTGATAGAAATGGCAGCTGGGTCCACATATATGACAGATATATGAGATGTAGTGATAAAATGACATTTTACTCGAAAAAAGTAATCTAAAAGCTAGACGGTACACACGCAGGGCATCAAAACTAGGAATTATCGAAGGAAGTAACATTATAGTCAGCCTCTCATATCTGTCGACAACGATAGAGTGGTACAAGTTCACCTACATCGCCCGAGTGACGACTCCAACACAGCAACTTTCTATATTTGGAAAGTAATTTTAGTGGAATTAACACTGATCTTGGTTCAAATGATATTGAGCCACCAAAGTTTGTGCTGTGGTCGTTAACAGTGGTGTGGTTTGTATTGGGGGTAGGACATAACGTTGTCATGTTTGTTTTACTTTGAATCTGTGTATGTATCATTTCATATTTATTCATATTTGTTTGTTTGCTGTTTAAAGCTGCAACCAGCAAATTCAGCTTTATTACAGCGGTCTGTCAATAAGCGAGCCCTGGCTAACCAGTATTGTGTGCAATGTCTCACGCCATCAGTGAACGATGATAATCATTCAAACAGCCAAACCATGGCGTCTGACCACCCGATTAAATTTGACGCCTTTTACGACAAGCAGAGGTTGCATTGGGCGAATTTAACCCGCTATTACCACGGGTCAGTTTTAGTTATGGATTTGTAGCAAGCAGGGATATCGTATTTTATGTCTCACACTAACTCCAAGCCTTGTAATGTTGTGGTGAGATACCCAAGGTAATATTTGCTTCGTTTTAAGAACATAGTTATATTTACTTTGTTTGTTAATGTCCAGGTCATCAACATCCCAGCTGCATAACGGCAATACAGTAAACTACGGTTATAACGAACTCAAAGGTACTACTTATTTTAGTTCGTTATAACCGTAGTTCGTTATAAGCATATATACAGCATAACTACAGCAAATAGTCGGGACCAAAAAAGTAAGTTCGTTATATCCGTCAGTTCGTTATAAGCGTGTTCATTATAACCATAGTCTACTGTATGTACATTATCAGTACTTGCCAATCAATGATATTATATGCAATGTTCCACGTCGTCGGGGTCCTATGACACGCAATCGGCAGATTCACTGAACATGAACAACTGACCCACTTAGCTGCCACGACAAACATGTTGCTCGGGACCTATTCTAACCGAACAGGGGCGGTCGGGTAGCCTAGTGGTTAAAGCGTTCGCTCGTCACGCCGAAGACCCGGGTTCGATTCCCGACATGGGTACAATGTGTGAAGCCCATTTCTGGTGTCCCCCGCCGTGATATTGCTGGAATATTGCTAAAAGCGGCGTAAAACCATACTCACTCACTCACTCACTCTAACCGAACATCCCATGGGAGAACATCGTTATTTTCAGATTACGAGAAAGAGAACAATTGCTTGGTCTGATATTTATTTTATTTCGACCTAATTATTCACACTGCAATCTACATTCGTATACTCTCCCATAATATCTGATCAGAATATTTGTGACCTTTTGCAAAAACATTTATATCGACATTTCAAATTTGACACATCTTGGACCAATATGATGTCAGATGCAATTGTCCATTTGGACTTATACCATGTTCCCGTGTTGTATTTTCAGGTGAACAATGCAACTAACTTACCTTTAATTTGCATGTGGGCAGAATACGCGAACAACTTGATTACACCAGGGTTACAACTTTCAAGGCCTCCGTAAGGGTTACAAAAAGCTTTGTGGTAGACATGTGTACCACATTTCAAAATTTGGCATGTATTGGACATTGAGTTGGCTTTGCATGTGTTTGCGACGGGTGCCGAACAATGGACGTTGCTTTTAGCAGATATTTCTTATGATGAAGGTTCCAACATTCCAGGTCTCTGTGAAGCTTTATACTTTTTTATGGTAGACATGTGGAGGACATTTCCGTATTTGACGCATTGGTGACAAAAATGATGTCCGATGCAAGCCCCTTTTTTTACTTGTACCTTATATTCCCGTGTTTTTCAGGTGAACAATTGACTTGCCTTTGCATGTATTTGTGACGGGTGCCACCGTTTGGACAGGATACGCTCATTCTTTCGCGAACACCTGGTATCATTACTATTTGACAGTGATTCATAAACACATGCTCAGATGCTCTGCTTTGTGCAGAGATTAATTGTGGATATGAATAGGGTTTTGCCGCTTTACTATTATGATTATGGAAAGTATTATGTCACTTTTATCTATGTTTATGAAGCGAATCTAGGTATCTCGAAAGTTTCCGTTTTGCTCGGACAATTTCAATGAGAGACTGATATTAGGTGTCAAGTATCCCTAATGATTATTGATTTAGGAGATAAACCTACTGTCTCGTATATTTAAAATCTAAGTACAACGCTGAATACTTTCTCCACCATGATTAATTAATATCGGCAGGGATTGTTGATACAATACAATTATTCTTCTTGGCAATAAAAATATAATATATTTAGAGCGTATTCAGCGATGTGTTGTGATCTACATGTTAAATATATTGGACTGTACACTTGAATTGTAAGTACTTATAAATAATGTCCATTTTTCTTTGATGAGCACGTAATAAATAGAAAAAATAACTAGATGTCAAAATAATCAGCTTTCTTTGTATGCGATGTACATTCTCTGCTTCGGTTCATCAGCGCATAGCTGTTTCAATGTAGTGTATAGTCGAAGTTACTTAACAATATATGTGATGGAATAATTTGAACTTTGAAATATATATATATTATAATACTATAGATATCATATATGCTTCATGTGATATAGTAAGCGTATAGGGTTCGCCTCTTAAAACTTTGTGCAAATTGTTTGGAGTGATTCGATTGGGAATTGTTTAATTAGGCGGCACATGCCATAAACGTTAACCAGCCATTGCGGATGTGTTCCAGCAGTGTCCATCACAGCTCTCTTGTATGTAACACATGATAACAGTTTCATTAACGACTATAGTCCCAGTGGACGACTTCCGTGATAGTTTACTTAGAAGCTACTGTACCGTCTATGAATTCATCGTATAGCAATTATTACAACCAGTAGATGGTTCATAGCTATGTCTCCATTGTATGATATAGTCTGACCTTTGATGTAATTACTGTCGTATCAAAATTTATGAATACAGATTTCGAAGTAGCTCATCAAAGGGAAATTATAAAGCAAGTACGATAAACGCCTCTACGTTCCCTTCTCTGTGTTATAAAGTACCCTATAAAAAGGTCGGGTGAACTTGTTCTGCGAGATAACAAAATAATATTTGGTGATTTGCCTGATTTATTACATTAATCGAACGGCCCGCATCATAAACTCGTTCATAATCTGTAGCAGGCTGTCAAATTTGAGGACGAAGTGAAATTGAATGTGTCTTTGGCACTGGTTCAATTAAAAGCTGAAGACCATCGGGGAAATAAATTACAGAGATGGAGAAGAAATTCAAACGATTAACTTCCCCGTTCATTATACTTCAGTTCTGTACGGAAGGAAGGGGGGGAGTCATAGGGAGGGACCGGCGACGGGCGAGTTTAAATCGATAGAATGTAGCAGCGTAGTAATTTCTCTTAACACATTGCAAATGGGTGCACATTTGGAATTCGGTAGTTTTTGTCCCATTCCTTAAGAGTTCATTCCCTTGATGTCTCTTCAGCGTTGGAGATAAAATCACAACACAACAGAGAGGGACCCGGATGTTGTTATGGTCGGCCATTATGGGATTAGAAGAGGAAAATCAATGGCGAAATTTTATCTCGGAATTTCCATAACACAAAACTGAATATGTTGTAAGAAATAGCATAATGAAGAAAATAGAATGTTGCAACAAGTCGTTAGATAAATGGCAACACTGAAAAGGTCAATTACTGTTGAGGAAAACCATTTACACCTTATAACCATGGGAAAGAGTTATTATTTATACTTTCATCACAGTGCTTGCAGTTATTAGGGAAGCAAATAGCATGCCAGTTGCATAAACACGCTTTTCAAAGCACGACTGTCACCTATAAATGTGTCGGGGCAAAGAAAAAGCAAACTATTTTTCAGCTTGTCTTGCACTTTGGAAATGTTGAGTTTAAATGATAAATTGCACTGCTAAACATAAGTGGCATTCCAGCGTTTCAATGTGCATGTGCTTTAACGGAATTGTGAGTGACATTTTTTATTAGTATCTAATCCCTAAAACTGAGGCACAGACTGAAATAATGTTGTAAGTTGTAGAGTTGTAGATTCTAATGATATTTCAATAAATAGAACTGATGTCTCCCCAGGTTGTTTTTGACAGTAATTGTCGCATCGTCGGACTGATCGACAGGGCTTTGTCCAATCGTTCAAATGATGTGATATAAGCTCAGATCATACTGGGGAAAATGAATTTTGTTTCCCGTTTTGCAACCATTTCTTATCTATGATTTGTGTCTCCAAAAGAACTTTTCTTAAAGCAATGACAGAAAAAGCCAACAGCAAAATACATGAAAGCTTAAATGAAAAGGCATTAGAGCACTAACAACCATTCCAAAGCCGCATATTTGTGGGGATAAAATGTTTTTTGTGATATGTGTCATCTATCAAAGCTTATGTAAGGTACCCACTTGGGTACGTGTGAAGCCCGTTTCTGATGTCTCCCGCCGTGATATGGAATATGGATAAAAGCGGCGAAAACACACATTCTTTCTCACCTATATCTATTCATATAGTGTTAAATGGTGGTACTTAAAAGTGAGACTTATTTCAGATCAAGGATGTTTGCCTCTACAATAAAGGCATGCATTTCAATGAGTTTGTCCACTGAAACCGTCCACATAATTCCGATTCCGTGTACGTTGAAACCCGTTGAGGGTATTTCTTAATGAACACGCTATATGGATCTGCTGGTGAACCAACTTGTGTTTCTTGAATGATGCGCCGTAACGTAATGTGCACACGGCTCAGGGCGTTTTCAAATGGCCCTCCCATCAAACTTCCGTGTTCCGGGTTCTCTAGTTTTAGAGTACAAGCTTCAGTGATGTAGGTATATTTACAGACATTCAACAACTCTACCTCCACTGTGATTTATCTTTTCAAAGAGGAAGAAGACACTTACCAATCCTGGTGGACTATTTCAATGATAATCCATCTACAAAGTCCCGCAGGACTAGCCCTAGCGGTGAAAGTAATTGACGAATGAAGTGACAAAATAGGGTTTGAATGAAGCAATTGGCGATGGTTAGTTGCAACCCCTTTCAAGGAAATCACACTTGTGGCGGCCTCTATTGTTAAAGGACTTGGCAAGACTTATTCAATGCGCTGTTTGAAGCGATGCAGGGTCTGTTGTTGGGCGAGTCTGGACCTATGCCAGTTGGACTGATTGATCCGATCTGTCATTAATATTCTCCCAAGAGAAGGCACCATTGGTGTACGTAACGACTTCTTTATAACACGCATTGTGTCATTCGCGGCTGTCTAAACACCTGCTAACGGGTCTTGATGAGCTATTCAATCGAGAAATTGAGAATTGAGTCTTTCATTATGGTCCTTGTGTGCGATGGACACACGGCGGCCAGCTAATGACCGTATGAAATAAACGGCCGTATGAAGTAGATGTGTCAACAGCCGGACAAGTAGGCTCAATTGACTGACAATGTGGCCTATGTAATATTATGACGTTTACAGATAGAGAAGTGCTTAAGAGGCACTTTATGTGACTCTAAATGATTATTACTGGAGAGAATTACCTTTCTGTTTCATGGAGAAACATCTTGGCTGCTTACAAGTCCATGGTCGAAAGATGATGTTCATCTCTTTTATTTTGGATAATGTATTTGCAGTTGTCTTGCGAAAGATTTTCAAACTTGTACAGTCATATAACTGCAAGACAACGAGCCTGTGAGGTAACGCTGTTTAAGTAAATGTATACATAAACGCCCGTCAATTATTTTGAAACTGCTTGAACTGAAGCAAGTCATAATTGTAATCTTAATTTGATTATGATGATCCTGTGTTTGTTAGGATCTACCCGTGCTCGTTGATTTAACAAAAGTGGTAATCGTCCAATAGTTGCACCTCTGCAGTCACGTCGTGTTACAATTAGAGATTCTGTTCAAAGGGGCGTACCCAACAACCCACTCGTTTAATTGTTATTAATAATGTACTTTTAGTCTAAAATAATGTTCAATGCAGGATTAAATTGAACTCATCCAATTAATCATTTTATCTAGAACTTGGATTCCCTCGGAACTATTTGCTAATCACGACCATTCTAATAAATATTCATCTACTTCAAAAATAAATTATGTATATGCCTGTATTACTTCATCTGTATCTTTGTTTTGGGAATACAAACATTTACAAGAAATTATCGCCCAAGTTCACAACTATTTTGAACAATAACTTTACATGCCGCTGAATTTTAGTATTCATGTGAATCAAAGTGACACGGTACAACCCGGAGTCGACTTTCATATTATGCTTTGTAAATTGTTTTTGTCAATGCATCTTTAAATAGTGTGTCCTCTCTTACACCAGCTAGAGCCATTTGGTAACAATTATTCACCAGCTGTTAATCACCCACTGGCCTGTTCCGGACAGTGGATTGCCCTACTGGTGAGTTCAAACAAAACCGACCTGCTCACTTTTGAGCTATTGTTTTCCCTGTTCCCCATAGAAATTATTCAAATCATGTCGCCTGGACAATAAGTTTCTGTCAACGTATCTCCAGGAAAATATTACCACATTGGATATTTTTATTATAATAAATATTTTACATATTCGTGAAATGTGCACAATGTTATTATTGCTGTGTTAACAGCAAACTACTTGTCAGTACAGAACATGGTGGTATGGTGTCCTTTTTATGGAAGAGAAATGCGGTCATGAATTTCAAAATTACTCGGTTCTGATTGATTAATCAAGTATCAAATCAAAATAACCACCTCTGATTGACACAGGCGAATTGACGGCTGCATCACCGCCAACTGTGTGTTAGCTTCCGAAGTAGTTATGCTACACACCTTTACTGACTGTTATAAATGTGAGTAAAGTAGAATGATCCAAGACAACAATGTTTGAGCATATACAGCACCATACTTTGTTAATAGGCCAGAGAAATTGTCTCCTTACTTCAGCGCGAAAACACACGCGAAACACTGAACTCAGCCGAACACTGAACACCACACAGTTCGAGTTTAATTTTGTCATGGTAGAATGGAGGTAAACATACCGTGTTTCTCTAAATTTAATATTTGAAACATCACGCTGAGCGTTCGGTTCAAAATTCAATTTAGCGCGGTTAAATCTACAAATAACCTAGCTCCATATTGAAAACACAGTATGTCCATCTCCTAACTCAAACCTCAAACTGTCACAATCACGATCTCTAGTTTAGCACTAATGGGATATGAAATTAACCAGACGTTTCAACATAACCTGTGTAACAGACGCAAACAGAATTTGACACAGAAAATGTGGAAATTTGGATTTAAAGACTGAAACATGTTTGGAGAGCATACGGGTTCCATCCACAGCCCCAAACAAACATCTGCTTCAGATCATTAAGCACAAATAGAGAATGTTTTTTTAGCCATGCGCTACTAAATCTCGCCATATCATAAATTAGAGCACGATCATAGTTATGTTTACCTATGTATATACAGTCATATCAGTTTGACAAGCATATGTTATCTAACCTGTATCCAATTAAAGCTGAATACTGAAATGTAAGCCTCATTATTTCGTTAAGCTACTATATGTGGACGTAAAAAGTCTCAATTAGTGGGGGGCACGGGTGACCTTGTCTTTCAGAAACCTATGATTGTGGGTTCGAATCCCTGTTTGCCACGATTATATTTGTCCGTGCTCATGGGTTTTAACAAAGTGTAAACGTCAAAGACTTGTATCACGTCGGGCTTTCCTCCAACGTCGAGCTGACATGACGTGATATAAATGAAATACTAACTAACTCACAAAACGGAGACGCGGATGATCCATGAGTGCTCTAAGAAGCCGCGTGTGGTTGTCTTCCTTGTAGTTGCCAGGGTACGCCCAGATCCACCCCAATCAGGATTGTCAGCGCCTGGATCCTTGAGCAGCTCGTGCTTTTTACTCAACTCACTCACTCACTCTCAGTTATTAATATTTGGATCTTGTTCATTATAATTCACATCATCAGACCTATAATGACGATGTTAATACATATCTATGATTCGTGTTTTCAAGAGACGATGGAGTAGCATATTGTTGAAGCTAGGGTTTGAACGTCATGCGAAACGTCTCGGGTTCGTTTCCTTGATAGGTGCAATGTGTGAGGGAACACTGTCCTACTGCTAAAGGTGGCTTTGGTGAGGCTCTGTTCTATGGATGATCGCGTGACGTGGTAAACCGAATGGCGTGGAACGTTGCTAAAACTTCCCGGCCCTGTCGTGTGTGGCCGAGGACGATGGGCTGATGTTAAGTTAACCACATTATTTAGTCACATCATGACGTGTCCGCTTGATATGGGAGGAAGGACAAACCGCAGAGGTCGTTGACGTTTGCCATGATGATGAAAACAACGTGAACTGGTGCTAACTTCCTAACCTGCAGGGAAAAAGAAAGTATACGCTTGGAAATTAGATTTGACCAAAAAAGTGAAAACGTTATCAAAACGTTACTAGGATGAAAACAGTCGCCGAAACATTGTAAACCTAAGGTCCAAAACGCAACTCTAATACCCATATCAAATACATCACCATAGAATAACCATTTCTTGGTTTTTATTCATATTTAGCCCATTCAAACATACACGTATACTGTCTTTTGTCAGGGCTAACACTCACAGTACCTTAAACCATAGTCCTGCACCATGACCGTGGAATATATTTATTTTATGAAAAAATAATAATCTAGAAATGCATACAAAAGCAAGTCTAGCCAGTTCATGCTAGCTCTATTGAAATCAGCATAGGGAATTTATTTTATTTTTAGAGTCAAGAAGGATATTGTGTAATATAAGATTTCAGAGACTAAATGTTAGTCTACTTAAACCACTGTGGCAGTCGTTCTATCCTATAGGAAAGACAAACTGAATGTCTGATAGTAAAATGCGGTGGGGTCTCACTTGCCAGGATTTTCTGTGATTCGGACTCTCAATACGGTCAATGGTATAACGTGACTCCAGTCAGGATGACTTCAATCCAATTCAAATAGCAATTTCTCTCACTCCGCGCCACTATTGACACGGACAAATGTATATCTGAGTCCCTTTTCCTCCGAAACGAAGAATATATTTTGATAAAATTCAGAATATATGATGACTACCTCTCTGTAACTAAATGCAATTAATTTTGAACAAAACACAACTGTTTACATTCACGTGTACCATCGCCCATATCATACCGTGAATATCGTATATTGTGAATCTGTAACTAAAGTCATGGAACCCCTTGACTTAAAAACAGAATAAACAAAGCGAAATGAAATAGCTGGGGCTTGTGTGTACCTATCGCCTTTCTCTTGGGACCAGACAAAACGTTCTAAGATGATTGCATCAAGATATCAAAACCAGGATTCGAGCGCTTTCATTTCCTCCCAAGAATACTATTTCTCTCACATACACAGAATTGAGGGTCGTCAAAAGCAAACGGAGGTCTCTAAGAAAACTCCGCGTGATCAGCGAGCGCGTGCCTGTAGACTAACTGGGGGCTTTGCCCCGGATGTCATCGCAAAATGGCTGCTAGGGAACGTAAAGAATACACACAGTACCACCGACAATTCCGAGCGGTGGACCTGGATCGATGGGATCACTCACTCAGAGACTATCAAATATAAGTCCTGTGACAGGGAAAACCAATGTTGAAATGATGAGCTGAGCGATGATAGGCATTCTATAGAAATATCGAATGCCAACTCTATGAATAACTTTAGTAAATGATATTGGAGGGTCGCGTTTGTTGAAGGGACACAGTAATTTGTGGCGTCTCAAATTGGCAGGGACCTTATGTTATAGAAATTTGTTTTGGTCACTAGACGTGCTCCAGCCAATCCCAATAAAAGAGTGAAAATTAAATTTTTTCGCAAAGTATATCAATAAAAAGTATCTTGGAACAATGGTACACTTTGATCCTTCCCGTCATTGATCTGGGAAACCGCCGTGCCAAGATGGCAAGGGTTACCCCCCTTGATACAGTCTTCAAGTTACCAGGAATAGCGGCACTGTGCTAAATGTCGATGCATACATATTACTGTGGAAATTTCAAGGACAAATGTTGAACAGCCATGTTTCACAACTCTTGAAGCTCTAATCTAAACTGCAACAGGTTTCACTAGAAAGAGAGGTACCGACGTGACTTCATCTGCAGTGCATTAAGCTGGTTAAGTTGTATAGTCCCAGAATATTCAACCCAAGGTGTGAAAGAGGCATTTTAACCATTGGGTTGCACATGTGTTTAACTACACAAGAACAAATTAGACTCTGTCCCCGTTAATGTGTATTTACTCCCTATATATGCCATTCTACTAATACTGCGTCTGGCAAAGATACGGTGTCAAAGTTGTCAGGTTTGGCAACCAATAGAAAATGGGCCCTCCCGACAAGACAATGCCCATTGTAAGAAGATATGCTGGTGTTAATTGCTGGTAATTTGCAAGAAGCCTTTCCTTAACAAGTACGAAATGTCCCATCCCTACTGATAGGCTGTAATTTACTTCCAGCCAGGGAAAAGGGTGAAATTTCACATTGACACAATCGATTTGTAGATTGCTTTAATCGATGATTCAGCTGTGTTTTACGCTTCGAGTCTTTTATAGCCATGACTGCTGAAATGAAAAAGGATGCTGTAATCCCATCTGAATCAGAGATATAACAGAAATTCGATCACAGAATTTAATGGATTAGAGAGTCCCAAGAGCAGGAAGACCCCTTGTGATGGCTGTCGAAATGTGAGGACTTCAATACGTGGACTGGGTATTGGTACCGTATTTTATGACACATTTGCCCTGAACATACCGGCATCGTGAGGGATCCATTTCAAGAGTAATTGCTGATATATATATATTAAAACCACAAAGTTCCACGGCGTTGTTGTATCATACCCTCTAAAGGATGAGTATTTATATTTGCTTAATGAGATTTCTCTATGTGATCCTTGATGAATTCATAAAACGTAGGGTGTGGTGGAGGTAATCTGGTGGTTGAAGCGTTCCCTCGACTCACCGAAGGCTCGTGTTCGATACCAGTGTAGCCCATTTCTGGTGTCCCCCCGCCGTGACATTGATGGAATACTGCTAAAAGCGTCGTAAAAGCATACTCACTCACATGGGTATTTGTGAAGCATGTTCCTGGTGTCAGTGATATTGCTTAAATATTGCGTGAAGCGGCATAAAACATAACCAAACCACTCACTCATAGTACTTATCGAATGTTTGATCTGAAGAATAACCTAAAGGATGGAAGTTTGCGCGACGAGGGGCTGAAATCCAGCTGGGATCACAAAATTATGCAGATTCACTATGGCTTTTTTCACGGCGGCCTATGGGCCCGTGAAGATCCGGGGTAGAATAGGTCTTCAGCAACCCATGCTTGTCGTAAGAGGCGACTAACGGGTCGGGGGTCAGACTCGCTGACTTTATTGATGCATGTCGTCGTATCCTAATTGGAGGGATCGATTCCAATGATAGCAATCACTGAATAGTCTGGCCCAGACTCGATTATTTACAGACCGCCGTCATTATGGCTAGAATATTGCTGAATCCGGCGTTAAACAACAAACAAACAAACAAACACAGCGGCTTATGGGTAATTTACGGCGGGCTGTAAGTAATCGAGTCTGGAGTAGACCGACCCGTGACTAAAGCGGTTCTCATGCTCAACATGTAGTATTCATTTACTGTCATTCGCCCTTTAGAGACATACGCCTTTCATATCGACCAAAGAAGATCTTCTTAACACAGAACTGAACGGTTTGTCTGTCATACTGTGCATGTGATCAATGGATGTGTTGTGTTGTTGTCACCTGTCTCATTGCGTGTCATCAGGGTTGACCGAGAGACACTGTTCTGGTTCATCTTTTCAGATATAAACACCTGGTGTCATCACAATGCGATAGCGCTTCAAAACACGTGCGTGGCATATGGCCTTCAAACTTGTTTACTATTTCCGTGTTTTTTCATGATGAATATTTCGACCAAACCCCTGTGGACAAAGAGAACCATTTCAAAAGCTATCCATACATCTGAAGCCCCCTTTCTAACAATTCCATAAAAAACATAGCCTCTACCATGAGTTCGCCGATAAATCGCATATTCCATAAAAAATATTACACTGGATATTGGCGGTTCAAGTATTCTAAACCACACTGGTCTGGGTTGTATTTCTTTAGAGACCAAACCATAAAACTTGCCCTTGAAGGCTTCAAAGCTTCACCCAGTCACTTTACTTTGCGTCGAAGAAGGCCCTGCGACGAATATGGATATGTAGATAGCTGTCGGCACCACGCATGAAAAAACTAATCGGGAAAAGAGGATTAATTGCTGGAGGCATTACTCAATACAAGCGATTAGACCTAATCCATCAGCTGACTTTCTTCCTATTAGTGGGTCTCGTGCATCTTAGGTAAGCTCGTGTATAAATATCACATTGTTGATAAACTAATGCATCCTATGTATACATTTATGCATGTAAAAGGTCACACATGTAGCATACCCTGTCGTTGGAGTCAGTCATATGTACTATGTGTATGGAAAAATGTCAGGGATACATTGCGTCATGCCTCATGAATGAATTCTGAATGCCAATAAGAAAGTGGTCAAATGTAACAAATGCTATATTTGAGATAACACTTTCGTAGTAAAATACAGATTCTTGTACTTTTGGGGGTTGAGTCCCGTCCGGGGTTCGAACCCACCCTGCAAGAGTAAGTTACCTAATCGCCAGCACGCAAAGTCAGCGATTAACCACTCAGCCACCGAGACTTCAACAACTGGTGGCTGAGTGGGTCAGATCGCTGACTTTGAGTGCTGGCGATATCTTAGAGACACGTATACTGTGATGTGTACATGTATTGACTTGTTTTGTATTTGTTTCGGCAGGGAAATCGAGACTGACTATTCTCCGGCTTATATTTACTTAGACTAGGTGGATGTTTCTGCTGGTGGACTGACGTGCCCCAGTTTCATCATAAGCTCAGCAGTTCTTATCAATTATACCGAGTCAACTACAACAGTAATGTGAAGGCCAAACCTGGTCATCACTGTCATGCAACTAAAAGTAACAAAACTATTTCCATATTCATAAGAAATCTCTGCTAAAAGTAGTGTCGATTGCACGATTCCGACTACATCATGAGCACATAGTGATGGTGCCGGGTGATGGACAAGGTGAGATTATCCTGACCCTCCAGTGGTACCCGTCACAAACACAGTCAAAGGCAATTCAATTGTTCACCTGAAAACAAACACGGGCCATACGGTACAATTCAAAGTAGAAAATTGCATCCAACATAATGTTGTCACCGTTGCGATAACCAATGTATTTCTGAAAAGTTTCTTGACGTGTGATAAGGGTGATACTGGTTGGGCAGAACATGCTTACCCTTTTCGCGAACAAAGGGTCTCATCACTGAGTTTGAGTCATCCATTCACCGAAAATTTTACCTTTTACTATCA
Organism: Haliotis rufescens; assembly: GCF_023055435.1. NCBI lineage: Eukaryota > Metazoa > Mollusca > Gastropoda > Lepetellida > Haliotidae > Haliotis > Haliotis rufescens. Next base: position 75,102,975 of record NW_025963779.1, on the reverse strand, counting down.
ATGGTCGTGCTTTAGCCTTGTGGTTGAAGCGTTCGCTCGTCATGCAAAAAACCTGGTTCGATTACTTCCACAATGTGCGACGCCCTTTTCTCGTGTCCACTGCGTGATATTGCTGGAATATTGTGGGAAGCGGCGTAAAACCATACTTAAGCACTGATTATTATCCAGCGTTGACGTTGGATATTTATGTGTAAGGAAACGTAATATGTCAGGGTCACGCTGTGATAGAAGTAAGCTTGTAACTGATATATATATAAGGCTACGTCTTGTGTGTCCAATCCTGGTCATTAACTAATGCCAAAATGATTAGAGGCATACGTGTATGTTCTAGGAACCTGTAGCATTATGTCAACATACATAACATGATACACAGTACGTGTCCATGAATTAGTGAACAGTTACAGTCTCAGTTATATCAAGGTGGCACCCTAAGGTGAACCGGAAATAACACAAAATATGTGTGGTGCTGACAAACTTAGAATCATAATTGAGGACAAGCTGCGACTGAAACCATTCCGCGGATCCTGACACGACTAAGTAGCGCAACTCAGCGTTGCATTAAAACCACTGTTCAACCGTGTCCTCTCATGCATCAGCGATAGGTGAAGAATTCTCGAACGGACTGATATAATACAGCGAGTAACGAACACATCAACATATTCCCATTAAAATGACAGGACTAAGGTATCACCTACTTACAATGGCTACACCCACAGCTTTACTCTTTTTCACTCTGAAGAATTTTCAAAAACACCACCTGTGTCTAGTGTAATCTAGTTTAAGTAATTCGATGAGGGTTAAAAGGATATAGCAGTTTGAAACCTTCACCACAAGCTTTAAGGTGATCCTTACACACGGCAGGAGTAGGTCTTCCTTGGCGATCATTAGCACGGAGATAATCTCACATTAAAAAATCTCATATCATACGGATAATAAAGAAGCAGTGAAAATGTACGTCCACATAGGGTACTATGAACGTACTGATTATTGCCTTGATAATTTCCTTTGGTTCTGCTTCACTTCCTGTAATAGAAGAATGTCCACGTCCTTGCACATCACACATCTGAAAGACACCGAAATGTCTCTCTCATCTCGAATGGAATTAAACGTCTTTGGGGGAAAACAATCACCATCCATTCCAACTCTCCCTGCTGATTCCATTTGATGCTGTTTATTTCAATATATTCATTTCAATTAAACCCTGCTTAAGTCTCTAATTTCTCCTTACTGAAAGTTTGATCCCTGTATCAAAGAAAGTTGCCTCCCCGAGCGCGATCAATGATTGTGGCTGGGAAGAGAGTTCGGTCCTATTCCACACACGATTAGGCCACGTAGGCAATTTTGCAGTTCAACGGTGTTAGCCGATCTTGAAATCAATGTTCCTCATTACTCAAGAAAAAAGAAGCTTTGTAAAGGCTTGTGTATGCTTGGGTTGCCGCCTTCCCTTATCGGTGATTGCGCATCGTGGACTGGAAGATGCTGTACCATTGATAGGGGCAGCCTACTATTCTATTGGGGTGAAAACAAATTGAGATTAGTCCAAGCTTGTGAAAAAGGGTGTTGTATAAAATAGCTAGCGAGAGTAAATCAGGATTCATGTCATTTCCCATGTATCAACTTGTTTAAGCACAAACAGGTCTGTGGAGCTGGAAATGTCATCTGTTAAGTTCAGTCTAGCGGCACTTACTTAAAATGATGACTATTGACTGACCACAGCTTAGCGTGGTGCCTTAGCCTCCTCGAGTGTTAATATGTTTTCTTACAGACATATCGAACCATTGGATTTCGGGGATGTGAGAAAATCGCTACTGCTTGTTGCACATGTGAATGGACAATGTTTATTTAGTTAATGAGCAAGATTACCGAATTGTTTGCACGCGTGAAAAGATGAACATGTAACGGACATGATCAGATGATACCGCAGACATGTAGGCACCTGCGGCAGTTTGCACTGAATTGCAAGTATATGCATGTAACTGTCGTATAAAGTGCTCGTCAGAAGATTGCATTCACTTATCCTAACTCAAAACGATGACATAATTCTAGAATGTTGCATTGTTTAGCACCAGTGTTTGACATCAAACCTAACCTTGAACATATGCGTATGATTTGTTCAATGCTATGGATGTATACAGTTTGTGAGGTTGTGTGTGCGTTATGCGTGTGCGTGCGTGCGTGCGTGCGTGCGTGCGTGCGTGCAGTATCAATGTACTGTATAACTTAGCATGTGTTACTATTCTTAACTGTGCAGTGCATAAAGGACATACTTCATAAATAGTTTTATGCTCAGTCATTTGGCGTTTCCATACGCCTCATCAGGTCCATGATTGTGACGTCATAAGGACAGTACTTAACGTTGCATGATGTTAACGTCTAATCCCTATGAGCAGGCAGTGCTTACACAGTGTTGCACCACGTTAGCTTCAACCTGTATCTCGACTACAGGTTGCATACAATGTAACAGAAAGATCAATACGGCTTCTTTAAGGAAATAGCTTCACATCAGGACAGGTTTTACAATTTAGTACACATGACATAATGGCTCTTTTCCTTCCTTGTCTGAATATTTTCAAAAAAATCAATTATACTTAATAAAAGTAAAGTATCTCAAGTGCACATACCGATCTACATATGTATGAGAAAATGGAAATGAAAAACAGGCACAATTAATAAGGCCAGCATACCTTCGAGGAAACCGGCTTTGGGATAAGCGTAGTCCCAGTGCTCATAACACGGGGATTCTAAACAAATGACGAATTCCTCATTTTGATGAACTCGACGGTTCTTGTAGTGTTGCATATTGATCTGCAGATGACGCTTAAGTTTACGACCTGAATCCCGTACAACAGATAGGCGGGTTAAGGAATGATGGAATGTATTGATGTATCTTGATTGAATGTATTGATGTAGCTTGATTGAAAGCCATTTCTACCATTGGTACGCAGCGATGGCCACGTTGTTGGACCACTACCAACACGATCTGTTAACGAATAGGTAACATTATAAAATTGTACATTACCGGGTGAAATATCCGTCCCTTAATGCAAACGATTAATATTATTAATGTATTCTAGTAGGTGACTTTGGTAACTTGCGTGTAACTTTTGATGTGAATATAATGTGATTACAGCCTAAATTCCCGTCAAGTATCTGCGCCAATTAATATTTTTGTGTCCATTGAGTGGAGCGTATTTAGAGAATAAAGAACAGGCAGGCGGAACTGCTTCGGAATAATTATGGTCTTGAGATTGGTCCAGGGGAGCAAATACTTGCATGTGCCGAATGCTATTGACACCGGGAAGCGGCCTTCCAATCACTACTGGTAGGCCTGATCAACTAACGATGGATGTTAACATGTTAAGCATAGTGGTGTACATCCTTCTAGAGCATAATAAGATATTTTAACGAATAACGTGTAGCTATGATATTAAACAAGATGTTTTAGGAGCTGTCAATGTTCAAAACTTGCTAATTCTTGTGTATACAATCTGAAAAAACGTATGTATATACCACACAAAGATGTTCCAAGTAAGGTCATGATATCCCCTATTTAATCTCATATTTGTGTGATTAGCATTCAATAAACATGATCTAATGCATCAACTTATTTGAAGTGTGTACTACATTAATACTCCTTCACTCGTAATATTATTTTCAAACTTTAACGACAAAATGATACTCCAGTGTATGTTTATTCACACGTACAAATGTACCTTGAGGCTTAGGTGTCAACTCAGTACACGATCAGAGCGTTTAAGTTAAATGTATTGAGTGAGTGAGTGAGTTGGGTTTAACGCCGCTTCTAACAGTATTCCAGTTATATCGCGGCGTGTCAGCTTAATGTGGGAGGAAGGCCCAAAGTGATGCAGGTCTCAGACGTTTACCACTTCGGTGAAACCCACAAGCACGGGTATGGTGCTGACAAACCTAGAAACATAATCGGGGCGAACCGGGATTCGAACCCACGATCATAGGTTTCTGGCGTGCCCAAGGGACGCAACTCTGCACACCGAATCGCGGCGCCTTAGACGTCTGGGCCACCCGTATAATTGGGTAATTATATCTATTATAAGGTCGTGTACGTATGTACAATTGTTACATATATCTGTAAACAGATAAAACGTCAAAGCCAGGGAAACATCTATTTTTTATTCCGAAATTTACTATATTGAACTTCATGCAGAAAAGCATGATTTTGTTCTTTTGAAAAAAGTAGCTATATTAATTCCATGTTCAGGCAGAGCATGGGCAAAAATCTATTTCATCACGGTGATTTATTTGCTTTTTGTATCTATTGAGTCACGTTATATATTCGTTTTAAACGTTAGACGATTAAGGAAATAATTTAGTTCCTTTTCCGGCGTAAAAAAATCTCAGCTTTTGTTTTTTTAAAACATGGATTTGCTAAGTCGACGTCTGTACATAAGCGATAAGGCGGTATGATATATAGCCGACATAGGGCACAATGCTAATCAATGTTCTGTCTCCAGAATTCATGTTCTAATTTAGACGTCATTGTGGAATATCTATCAGTATCCCTATAATGATCAATACCAGACAGTACCATCATACCACGACAACGATTGCGTTGCAAAACATAAATTGGGATGGTGTTCTGAGAATAAAAGACAATAGTTATGGTTTAATGCTTTCGAATAGTTGTCTGAGGATTGGCAGATCTCCCGACAATTGGTTATCTCAAGCCACTTCCTAAATACAGTGTTTTCACATCCACTTGTTAAGTGGGTGCAGCTCCAGACCGATCTGAACCCGTTTGATGTACAACCATTGTATTGGCTTTTTCCAACAGATAATATGCGTCATCTATGAATGCAGCAATGGGCAAACGACTGCGTGGTTGACGACCAAGAACCACTGAACACTCAGCAATATGACAGCCCAAACAAGCACCGTCCTAGAAAGAGTGAGTGAGTTTGGTTTTACACCGCTCTTAGCAATATTCCATCACTATCACGGCAGGTCTTTGAAAGAACATTTGAACAATATACAATTATCTTTGTCAAAATATATACATTTATTTCACTTTCTATTAATGACATATCTACCCATGTGTAAATAATGAGCGTTTATATAAAACATGTGTTATGCTGAATGATTAATGCTGTTATTCATTGAAGCCTGTGTGATACAAGCAAATAGCTTTGCATGAGAAACAATGTTTTAGTACAAGACGTCATACCAGAATAATAGTACAGTCATGGATACATGATCGTGCAGATGTTATGATACCAATACCCTTGGACAAATAATACCAAGCAAAGCCATATTAACAAAACAGTTTAGTAGAATACAAAAGGTACATTTATGAACTGGTGTCCCGTCTCATCCTCCTGGTGAGAAATAAGGGACCGACTATTTGACATTCTAAACAATGAGCCTGAAATGTTTTGTTAGAAAAACAACAATGTATTTTTTGTGGCAAACAAATTTCTTTCAACAGTCTGAAATACGACTATTTCTTTCAAGAATTTTCGGGGACATTTTTTCCCCCATAAAATCCCAGAACCCCTCAGAATATCAAATGGTCGGTCTCTTGGCAAGATGAAACAAATTAAAGCACATATTGAGCACATATAAAACATACATAAATCTAAAGTGTTCACCTGATGATACCAATAATACGCCAGCACATTACATACATAATAGCCCGGACAGGTTCTAGCAGTGGTTTTGTTTGTTTCTTGTTTAACGACGCCCTCAGCAATATTCCAGCTATATGACGCCGGCTAGACGATCCAGTGATGATGAACATCGGTCTCCGCAATTGACATGCATCAACCAAGTCAGCAAGCCTCCCAATCCCATTTGTCACCTCTTACGACAAGCACGGGTGGCTGAGAACCAATTCTAACCCGGATCTTCACGGGGATCATGTGAACTAAGTTCTCTTGTATAACACACGAATAGGCAAAAGAATGAAGCTTATGAAGCAGTATTACAATTGCCTTTGCGAATTCGTGTAAAAACAATTTCCTGGCCTATTTGTTTGAGCACAAAAATTACCCTTTTTTTGCTTCAAAACGATCAACTTTCAAATATCACAGAAAGAATAATAACAAACAATAAATCAGCAAGAATATATCATATACAATGTACATGATAATAGATGTATGTGTTTTCCGTCTGTATTAGTACAATGAGTTTGTCAAAATTCTTAGTTAAGAATTAACATACCATTCCTTTCTATATTGTGTAGAATACACTAAATATAATATCTTTTCTCAACTTGATTCATCTGGTTCATGCAACAGAAATACATTCATGTCCAACCATCCTCTTTTGGTGTTTCGGCATGAATGGTCGTACATCATTCTGTTCAAAAGAGCAAGGCGACTGTCGAAATTCAGTTGATCCCACCACTCATAGATCACGGGCTGTAGTCACTAATGGCTGTCGTTTTAGTCATAGGGCTGATGATAAGAAGCACAAACGTTGACACCAAGGTTATTGTCAAGAAGATGGAGAAGAAGAACTTATCCATCACTCGAGCAATTTCTTGCCATTCATTCACTGCCACTCGTTCTGCGCGGCCCCTTTCATATGCTTCCATAAGAAGTCTCAAATATCGAACTATTTCTTTCTCCATAGTAGCTACAGGATTAGAACTTGGGACACCACCATTAGACGGTGTACCGCCTGCTCTCGGTCTTTGTCCCGACTCCACGAGGCCGTTCATGTGCAGGTCCAGCCTATGAGGATCATTCTGATAGTCTGTCCTTACATCTGCTGACGGGTCTTCGTGAACCTCTTGGAAACTTGGTCTACTGGGCCTCTCACGCCTGCCGAGATAGTTGAGTCGCATACAGAGAATCTTGCCCACAATGTTTGCTATGAACTTGATACAGACGGGAGGACGGTTGAGCAGGCCCCCCTTGTGGTGACAGTTGAGTACAAATACTGACAAGGCAACAGAAATGGCACTCATAGCCATTATGACGGTCAGGTAGATACCTGCAATGTCAAAGGGGACGATGAAAGAATTTGAATGACTATAGTCTTGGAAAATCATTTTTGACAAATTATTCATTTAGTTTAAGATACAACTTACATATACGAGGTAAGTGTGTGTGTGTGTGTTTCAGTTTGTTTGATATTTAACGCCGATTTCAGCAATGTTCCAGCTATATGACGACGGCCTGTATATAATCGAATCTGGACCAGACAATCCAGGGATTGATATTACGAACAACGTTCCAAGCCGCCAGGGTACGTTGCCACACCATCAACAAAATCACCGAGTATACCCACCAACCATTATGTCACCACGCGGGTTCTCAATTTAGTCACCCTTATGACCAGCAATGGGTGCTGGTCATATTCTGCCCTCGGTCCCCATCGGGTAACACTGGATCAACACCGATAATTAATGTTAGTTGAATATAATATTGCATTGAGGCAACAAACTGACCAGTATCCAATTACACAATTCCCACATAAGCCGGTTTTGCAGGTCAAAGACATCCGATCAAATACGATCAACCCTATACTGCCCATAATATTATTAGCCATAACCACTGTTCTTTGGAACACGGAAACCTGAACTAGGGATTACAATTCATGAACTATTTCACAAGATAACATAGAGATTTCCCTACTAGCAACAGCAAACTACTTGAAACCATCTTCGCGCTGTATGCGTGACATATTCAGCAAATATATTGATCAATTTGTCATGCTCCTGCTTAGTAGCACTTCCTTAAAAATCAATGATGAAAACGTGCCGGTTTTTGTTTGTAGAACTAAGTCTTATGAGACATAACTTGAGAGGACGCATATGTTAGGATCTGTCGCATACATGTATTCATTTGTGTTGGTCTTATTTAAATAGTCTCATTTGAATAGGATGTAAAATGAATAACAATATTTATTCATATTCTTGTAAATACGGCAAGTCATAATACAGGTTATCAAGGTAAGCTCAGCATTGTCATATTGTTTCACCCTCCGCAGCCTTAACGATGGCACGAAATCGCCATTGTCATCAAATCTGTAAATATCGTTATACGCAACTCACTTACCCATTGTAAAGTTAAACCCTTAACACTACCCATCATTACATTCCATTCTAAATTCAATCCTAATAGACCCTTCCATCGTCTAGGAAAGATTCATCCAGACACGGACATCTTTGATAATACCATCTGAGGACACCAATTTCACCCTGCTATAATTGGTCCGTATTTCAGGCTGTTACTTCATAACATGGGAATGTCTATTCAAGCAGCAACCATGATAACCCAGTTATCAATAGCCCTCATGTCGATGTTTCGATACCTTTTGAAAAAGCGACCCTATCAACCCTGGCTACCATTCGTTAAGTACATTCATTAGTCCTGGTGCTGAAACCACAAGGGGGCATTCTATGAGTGAGGACTAATAGAATTGCGACTGATCTATACTGTGGCACTTCAGCAGAAGACAGGACAATAAATCTCAAGAGGAGACTCGATGCAGCTGACTTTGAAGCCACTACGACAATCTCCTTATGAGACATTACAAGATTAAGACATCTTGAGAAGAAAGTGCCACCACACTTCATCCTTTACTAATAACTGACACTTTTGGAGGTAACAAGATGTAATTTTGAAACACTTTGATAAAATGTAACCCTCCCATTTGACAATTTCTCTAGCATCGCCTTTGATTCAATTGAATCTTCCGCGGTAGTTTGTTTAACGAATGGCCAATATGAACCTTGAGGTCACAATAAAGCTTTTTCGGTTGTCCATGTTCGACACCAATTACATTACGTGAAAAATTTAATTTATGTTTAACATCGATATGTTTGATCCCGAAACGTACATTATGTTGATGGACCGAAATATCCTGGCAACAATTCCTGAAAAAATTACCGACAAAGACATCTAAATGGCATCTCCTACTCTGCAAGGCTCCGATATCTTATAGTGTTTGTATAAAACAACGTATACGCTGTCATGAGATCCGCCGGACGGTAGCATTTGTCTGCGGCAAAATTGTCTGATCTAAGATTCAATCGGAGACGATGCAGTATAACTTGATCAGTGTTTCCCCGATTACGCACGATTTATAAGTTTTTTTTAGTATCATAAAATCGTATATACGTTGTGTGGCAAAGGCTGCCAATCGATACGCGTGTCATTAGCAGGAGCATGGTAGGAAGCATGACTTGCCATGTCGTGGGGGCCATGATCGGAACATTGTAGACACCATGGTTACCACTGAACAGACACTTTCATATTCTTATCAAAATACATTTTGTGACAATTGCCACTGTTACTTTAACTGTATGTTTCACAAGCCTACAGTGCATGTATAAAGAAACATTCTATACATCTATCTGTATTTTATATTTAGAACCTCCTCTATCTATATTTTCCATTTTATATTCTAGAATATATAGTTTTTAAACTTTATTCAATATTAACATTGGTACTATATTCAGGTTGGTCATACGCCATTGATTTATACACAATTTTACCATTAATGCATAAATATATTTTTTTAAATAACGTCGATATTGCAAGTACTCAAAAACACAGCTGAACTGAAGAGCCATTTCAAAGGTTAGATAAGGTGTTTTAAGTGTATCCCGCGTGCACTGACATTTAAGAGACGGATTCTTCCAGGTTAAAGGGATAGTCACAAAGTCTGTCTGTAATTACCAGTAACTAGCAATCAGGATCGCTGATAGAATCTCTAAAACTACAGTGAATAGACTCGATGGTTCGTTTACCATTTCCGACAAAGACTGCTTAAAGGGGCCAGTTTCAATTACATGTTAAATTACACGTGTCGTAATGATACTAAAGATAAAGGGGGATAAATGTCATCTGGACGCGTCCTCATTCTAGAAGTGTATCTGATCTGTTCAAAATATCTTATTCTAAATGTGGCAATTGTTAATGAGTTTAATTCTGTGTAAATGTAATGCACAAAAAGTCTGATACCGGAAGGAAGAATGATTAGATTTTCAAGACGAGTTTGATCAATGGCATTTTGATGCAATCGTTCGTGCCTAAGGTGTTTTACAAAGAAGCCTCTTACGCTACCCACAGTATATGCAAGATTCTTTGTCCCTGTAACCTTTCGCAACCGTTCTCTGTAGCGTAATTGCGATGCAATTTTTGGAAGTGGTGTAAGGAGTTTCTGTTCCAAAAGCTCCGCGTGCCTTCAAGAATGCAATAAAAGTGCTTTATTGAAGCATATGCGCTATTATATTCTAGAATTCAGAAGTTTGAAGAGGTAATATAGAAATCGATGGATCTCGTAATGTTTGTTTGGAAGATTTTGTAAGATAATATTCATCTGTTGGACTGGAATCCTATTTTCAAATATATTATAACTGTCGATTTGTGCGAAATATAGTTAGCTTGAATTCTTGTCATTATCAGGAAACATGTCCCAATGAAATAGTTATTACCCATACAAACTAAAACTCCTTTAGTTTCAAGACAGCGACTGAGTGGGTGTATATGTACTGTTGTCCGTCGCTTTAGGCACTATTTCAACAATATTACACTGTGGGACAACACAAATGTGGGCTGCACACCGTCTACCGTTGTTGGGAATGTCTTCGACTATTAGCTAACACGCTAACCACAGAGCTACCATCCTGTCTAAAGTGGTAACGAGTGTCATAAATGTTAATATAGGTCTCAGCAATATAAACACACATATATAATATTAATCAATAAATGTACAATTGAAATACCAATGAAATCAGCATCACCATAGTGCAACTGCAACACTACAATTGAAGCGTAATTTCCCTACAACTTATTTAGTCTTGAGTTTTTATTTTAGAAAATAATTAACTGATCCTACGTGTAAAATATAGTCCAGAATCACTCGTTGCCAAACATGCCATGTGAAGTCAGAAACCACCCTTGGTCTCTCAAATACTGTTTTCTTAAGTCAATTGACAAAAGGGATTATAAGCATACGCTCGAGGATATACGGAGTAACAGCAAATATTGGTGGTATTCACCGTACGATATGTACTCGCAAGAGCCACTTACGCCCTCCTTTGTTGCCAATAATGTCCGCTATATGAACAGACCAATGTGGTAACATAGAGGACGTCTAGACTTAGTCAATGGCGATGATGAAAGTTTCCCGAAGACGTGTTCCAGCTTTGAAAGGTGACATGTAGAACCGGTTGTCGTTCAATGAACATCATGATTCCATCAGTGGTGATGTTGGCAAATGTCTAATGGTGGGTGTACTCTGACGGGGTAGCAGTCATAGTTCCCCTATTCAAGTCTTGGATGAATCACTTCAACCTCTGAGTAACAAGACAGTTTTGGGACAGTTCCAGTTTCGTGTTTGGCTAAGATTAAGCTAAGTGGTACTTTTACTGCGACGCGACAAACCTGACATCTAAGACTGATCTAAATCATTAGATGGAAAGACTAACAATATGGTCCTGAATAAGTGTTTGTAGGAAGTTATTGCCAGGTGAATCCTACAATTTCGGAAAACGTATTACAACATGTATCACGCAATGCTGTCCCCTACCCCAACCCGATCTCTAACCCGCCATCCAAGTTTCTTATGTTTATACTCCTCATCATCACACATTGCATCGCTACCATAGCTACGTTCGTTTCTAACGTTCTCCTACATATTCTGGTATAAATGGTGTATCGCTTCGTCGAGTGACAGGAACTAACAGCAAATGTACTAGTCCAGATGAAATACAATTTACATGTCTGCTGACCTTTTCATATGCCAATAACAGTGTGATTTCAGATAGTGCACTCTCAGTTACCATCGTTTTGTTTGAATGCCTTCAGTTGTGAATGGTAAAGATTACAAATTTGATCTTGGAAGTGGTATCACATGCGGGCGAGACAGGTTAAACTAAGATATCATTGCATACATTTTTTAAACGTCGTGACTCAGGTTACAGGTCTGACGCAGTTGCGTTTACAGTATTAAACAAGGGGTATCAATAACCAGAAAGACGGTTATTTCAACACGTTCACACCCTAAGTGTGCCATGTTGAATAACCCTCACCTAATATGCTTCTATACACACACATTTATACAAATTCAGAAGCCGATTTCGGTCATACATGTTTCAGAGGATTCTTCATGGGTCTGTTTACTCACCTATAAGGGGTATATATTCCGATGTTGGTGGCATATTTTCCGCCACCAGCAGCATAAACACTGAAAACGCTAGGAGTACTGTGAGCCCGAGTGTGACCTTCTCCCCAGAATCCGGGGGCAGGAGGAAACCCGTTAGAGAAAGGCTGGACAGTAACATACACGGTATTATCACGTTGAAAAAATAGTACAACACTCTCCTCCTTAAATGGATATAGAACGTCACATCCGGAAAAGGTTCATCGCAACAGGGGTAAAATATAACGTTTCGAACAACCTTGGTATCCACTAGAGTCCATTCTCCATTGTCCACAAAGTTGGACAGATCGACCTCCGATGTTCTGTTGAGCACGTCCACCTGGAATCCATCGTACGCCCAAGACCCCATCTTCAGACGGCACACCTGGTCATCGAAAGGGAAGTAGGTGATGTCCATCTTACATGATGACCGAAAACGTACGATGGGTGGCCAAAACACGTTGCCGTCATTGCCAACCATTGCCAGACTGCGCATGTACCTCTTGTTATGGTTGTCCACGCTGGAAGGGTGACCAGGATAAGGTTTATTTCTATAGACACAAATCATGGATGCAATACAGAGTACAGTGCCATGAAACTACAAGAGTTATTAGCTATAATTTGACTCTTTTACTCTGCATCAGACAAATACACAATTCAATTTTGCCCTGGAACAAGTACGTTCTTACGCATTCAATGATAGCAAAGTATTTTAGTAATCTGTGCATAGATTACATTATACTTACTGTATTTTAAAATGAACAGAAATGCAAAACAATGAATACAAATACTGTTGTTTTCTGGCGTTTTCAATATTTTGTGTACGCGTATTATTCAATATTTATATAAGATCACTTGCATTAGAACGCTACCGAATGTAGTAAAAATAGAGAATTTCACCAAAGTGTCTTTTGATATCAAATATATCAACGAGTGTTGATATTTTTCATATCAAAAGACAAGAGGTTAGATTTTATTTATCCTCCAACATCGACGGTAATAATCCATATCATAAATGTAAAAAATACTGCAATAGCTTCAGTAGCAGAGCCATTAGTGATGTCATTTGATTGAGACGTTATGGTAACCAATGACGTCACAGTGGTCTGCAAAGCATTGTGATCGAATTTCATTGCAGCGATATCTACAATGTAGATATCGCTTGATCTCACCCAAGCGAAATCTCCTGTGGGAGCCAGTTTTGGATGATAAATACCAATTACATTCAATGAAGCTATTAACCAGAATATGTTAACATATACAAATACCGGTACCTGTTGTACAGTACAATGTCTGGCAGCCATATGAGATCACATGGAACTCTCAGTACTGTAATGTTGGCATAATCCGTTGTGTTCCATGTAAGCTTCTCGTCTCGCCACTCCTGAAGGAATATCAGAACAATTAATGTCCATGGACAATGTTAAACTTGTGTCATACTCTTGGCACAAACTATCATACTCTTACATAAATATCATAGAATATAACGATGTTTCGCTGTGTGCATTAACACTAGAGGGTTTTGTAATTATGTATCATCGAGCTTTTTGTGTGGCGATGATATTTTCAATCAGGTTTCGTCGTTTAGAGGATGTAATGTGAACTGCATGGGACGACATTTTATAAATTTGCATTTCAGAAAACGGACAAAATCGTCATTGCATTAATCGATAGTGTTTCTCCCTCCATAAATCGCTCGTGAATGTCCATTTAGAAAAGTCTCATCTTTAAGCCAAAGTTACTGTAGATACACCCCTCGAAAACACAGCCTGTAGACAAAGACCTTATCAACATTTAATTGTGGACATTGTTTGTAGTATGTATGTCTCCATTCGGATATTATACGTCTTTCGTCTTCTTCCGGTAGATCCACATGATACAGCTATCGCTTGAGCAACTTTTAGAGGTTTCAGGTCACTGGATAGCGTCTTCTCTTTCAGCAACAGTTCAATTATTCCCGATTAAAGCTACCAGCGACCAAGGAGAAAGTATTTGTTTTATTAAGGCATCAATCACTACAATTGGAAAGCAAATATTTGCCTTTTAAGTAGATGTTTGTTCGTAGATTTCGATAAAGTGGTTGATCGCTTCCTTCTGAAAGTTCTCCTTGGCTGTGCGACTCTACAACTGATAACAACGGAGGGCAATTTCGGGTATAGTTTTTTCCGCTCTGGACGACGGCCTGTATGGTCATTGCTGATAGTGATGCACATTTGATACTGATTTATATAGGCTAGGGAGCGCTAGATTGATCACTGGTTAACGGTGATGAAATGGTTTCGTTGAACATATCAGCAGGGTAACCATTTATCACTGACGTCAACGTCGATAAGAATTTGATTTTGCTGTGTTCATGATTTAGAGACTTCATGGTATGGACGTCTAGGATATTTCTTAAGCTCATAAGTTAAACATTTCTCAAGGTTTCGTTCACCAATATCATTCCATATATGAAATATAATCCATGTACTGATGCAGTTTCAAGATAGGTAATTGCATTAGTTTTCAAACTGTTACAGTAAATGCAATTATATTACCATCTGGTGGTGATCTGTGGAGTTGAAATTGCAGCAATAATACAATTCAGTATGAAGTGAAGTTATATTCTGTCTTAGACATGCATTATTCATTCTCGGCAGTAATGTCGCACTGATTTGATACAAAAGAGGCTTAATGAAATCACCATATCTTGTCACATTATTGTCGTCGTCGGTGTCAACACTACAACGTCTTAGAAAATCATTAAAAGTTTCAAGTACCAAACCAAAATCATATCGTTAACTGCAACGATGAACATATTTATTCCACACGTTTTAAAGACGTATGTTTGTTTGTTTGTTGTTGAACGCCGTACTCGGCAATATTACAGCTATATGACGGCTAAAGACGTATGATAAATACAATTTGAACTTAAAACAAACGCTTACATTCAAATAGTCAGAACGAGCAGTTAACCAATGCATATAAAATATTTTACCTGATCCAACCATACATTGATTGACAGCACTTGATTCTTCTCGTCCTGAAATGAAGCAAACATATATCAAACACTGTCATGCAAATTCACAGAAAAATATCAGCTAACGCTGAGGACCCCCTCCCCACTTTCATCCTTACATCTTCATCTGCAAAAGGTTTGCTTCATGAAAACGTCATCAATGATCAGAATTTGACCTTCTGCACTACAATTGCTACCAGATAAGACTATTAAGGTATATCAACTGCGATCACATCGTGTCATCACTGATTTTCAGTGATCCATTCATGTAATTGTCACCCGTTATTTTACCCGTTACGCCCAACTGAATCTGTTTCAGAGGATGGACAGGACGGATTATTTCTGACGTTGATCATTTGTCTTTATGCCACTATACATTTATAGATTTACTGAAATATTGTATGCATGTTCCCATCAATATTGTGGCTAATATAAAATGTCAACGCCAGAAAAAAACTAGTCTCGATTATTCGCCGAAACAGATTCTTTTGGGCGTAAAAGGCAAAATAGAGGCTGAAATTATATGATTGGATAGAACTAATCACATAATGCAAAACTGCTTCTTGGAGCTCTTAGTTTAAATCTGTCACACCTAACTTGGTTGTAGAGGACTATGATTCTACGATTTCGTCAAAATATGACATCTCGTCCCATTGAGAAGCTACCACTACTCTGGACCAATACATTTAGCGCCATTACCTTGATTGCACTCCTTGCAAATATGTCTTATTCCTACAAATCCATATATTGTATGCGTCCGTGTTCGGGGCACAACCGGTTGATTACTTTGAAGCATTACAATCAGACCAACTGGGCACAGGTGCAAATCTACGCCATCGACAGATTGGCTGTTGAAGAGTTGAGAGTAATTCTAACGCATTGCTTCTCTTTGTGAATGAATACGGTGTCAACTTCACGCTTGCTTTTGTACCTTTTGCACCTGCTTTGTTGTTTCTGTAACAGTTTAACAACTTGGAAAAGATCAATTAATGCTCCCCTGATATGTTTCTTTTTTTCTGTCAGTGGCGTTGTTAGATCTACGTGTGACATTACTGTAAGGCGACTTTGCTTGTCGTAAGAGGCGACTAACGGGATCGGGTGGTCAGACTCGCTGACTTGGTTGATGAATGTCATCGTATCCCAAACGCGTGGAACGATGATCATGATATCAATCAATGGATTGTTTGGTCCCGACTCGATTATTTACAAACCGCAGTCATATAGTTGGAATATTGCTAAGTGCGGAGTTAAACAACAAACAAACAAATCTTACTGTAGCATAACCAAAAGTGTTTCGTGTTATCCTAATGTCACCTAAACGTATATATGATTCATAACGCTCATGAAAATAGGTACTGATGTCTCATACTATTGTATTTCAAGAACATCTCGCTCTCCATCTAATTTGCACATGTGAAAAACAGTTATTAAGATCATGATCACCAGGCGTATGTCTACTAAATCTGTTTTCGGAGAACTAGCACACTCCTATTAAATATGAACTATCGAATGTCTTTCAGAAACTCTGACAGAAATATTTGTGTCCCGCTAAGAACCATGGCTGATAAAAGAGTACCCACAGCCCAGCGAATTTCAAAGCTGCACGTGATCCTTAAAATTGACATCGCGGTATAAAGAACCCCCTCCCCTCTTTCATCAGTTTGGGAATTCATCTCAGTACTTTGTAAACATGTTTTAGCTGTTAAAAGACCCCAATGTACACATCACGATGTTAGCGGCATGTCACCACAACATCTTGTCAGGTCCACAAATGCTTGCCACACGAAATGAAATAAATTTAATGGATCGACCCTACATGTTCGATCATGGTAACTTTGTTCTGCTATCAGTTCACTGCAAACTTAAGGTTTCTTTATGATTATAAAAGTTCAGTGACTTTCAGTATTAGAGTAGTCCTATCTTGAAGCAAACCATTTCCTCTTCGTACATGTTCCATTGTGTGAAAGGTTTTGCATCTTTGGTGATTTTATACACTTCGTCAATATACATTGATTTCAGTTTGTTCTTTCGGCAATCTCCCAAATTAACTCATGCAGACGCTGTTTGACTTTGAGACAAGTTTGTAATCAATCAGGATGGGAAAAATAGGCTCCTTCTTACGCGAATATTTTCTTCAAAGGTTGGTATTACGTGACTTACATGTATGGCGTTTTTCAAGATAATGGCGTGATTTGTCTGGCATATATAATGAGGTGATCATGTACAGCATTATTTCCATTAGTTCCATTAGTGTCCCATTGATAAATTAGATTTTCTGCACAGCAAAGTGAATTATTAGTTGAATAATTTGTTACATCATGTCAGTGATATGGCGTGATATTCCGCAGAAAAATACATTTTGTATCAATTGCAGCTGGCATTGAGAACAAATAGTGATATACTGCTAACGATTAGTCTCTGAAAATACATAATTTTTATAAGAACAAACAACTACTTTTATATTGGAAAAGAGGCCCAGTGATTAGGACAATCAGAACTTGTGGAAAATGTAGACTTGCTTCTTTTGGGACTATATAACTACAGTAAAGGTCATGCGGAAGAGAAAATATCATGGTCGAAGGACTGTGAGACAGACTAGTGATACACTTACGACATCCAGAACTTGCGTTAGCGTTATTCCAAGCTGAATTTTGACAGGGTGGGTAGCATCAAACACTGGCCGGACCGAAGAATCGTAGTTTTCACGTAATTTCTTCAACAGTCTCTGTTCGTCTGTAAGTCGGCCCCTTCCAGTTGTGGCCACTGTAACATAGAATTGTCATAGAGTATAATTGCACTGCTGGTACCTCGTGAAATAGTCGCATCAATATTCATGTAAATATTCCATAAATAAAAGCGAAAAATAATGTCCATTATTATATGACATCTCTCCCGAAAGCAGAGACAACTGTACAATTCCGACTATATCATGAGCATGTGTGTATGAATCACTATCAAACTGTGATGATAACAGGTGTTTGGGAAATGGTTAGTGTATCCTGCCCCACAAGTAACACGCGTCACAAAAACATCCAAAGGCAAGTCAAGTGTTCACCTAAAAAAACCCGGTAACATATAACAGAAGTGAAACTAAGAAACTGCATCAGACATTATTTTTGTCAATGATCCGTCAACTTGGAAATGCCCTCCCTATATCTACAATAAAACGATTTGAAACCTTTACTGGGGCCTTGAATGTTGTAAGAAACTTCGGGATCAACTCGTAACATGTATATGCGGATTGTTTGACGGGCTGCCGTTCAACTATCTCTGGAAGCATTGTGTACTTTTACTCACTTGTAAATGTTTGTAAACATAGATTTAACACATAGCGCTTTCTTTACAGTTGGTCTTAACCATGAGAGGCTTCCGGCACACGTACTGTAAGGTAAACACTTCAAGATAATGCACGAGACCGATATTTACTTCAGAAACTAAGGTACGACATAAACAACATTTGCATACATTCATATACATTAAACTACGGTTATAACGAACTCAAAGGGACTAATAATTTTAGTTCGTTATAACTGTAGTTCGTTATAAGCATATATACAGCATAACTACAGCAACGAGTCGGGACCAAAAAGTAAGTTCGTTATATCCGTCAGTTCGTTATAATCGTGTTCGTTATAACCGTAGTTTACTGTATATACAACATATTTGTAATCACAATGTTCCTGAATAAGTTCTAGTATTTCGATGAATATTACATTTCAAAACATCAGATGGTGTCATCGCTTTACACAAAATGTATCAACCATCCCCCTCTACGATACGCAATATATCAAATGAATAGGTCCCATCATTGTCATCGTACCATATACATGTATATAAACTTATCGACACATTTGCTTTAGTTTGGTTTGGTTTGTTTGTTGTTTAACGCCCCACTCAGCAATATTCCAGCTATATGACGGCAGTCTGTAAATAATCAAGTCTAGACCAGACAATCCAGTGATTGATATCATGAGCATAGGTTGCTGAAGACCTATTCTGTCCCGGATCTTCATGGGTATCGGTTCCTTTGAATGGGGTTGACTTATAAATAAAATAGGGGGCACGGGTGGCCAAGTCGTCTAAGGCGCCGCGATTCGCTGTGCAGAGTTGCGTCTCTTGGGCATGCCAGAAACCTATGATTGTGGGTTCGAATCCCGGTTCGCCCCGATTATGTTTCTAGGTTTGTCAGCACCATACCCGTGCTCGTGGGTTTCACCGTAGTGGTAAACGTCTGAGACATGCATCACTTCGGGATTTCCTCCCACATTAAGCTCACACGCCGCGATATAACTGGAATACTGCTGAAAGCGGCGTTAAACCCAACTCACTCACTATAAATAAAATAATGAAACAGGAGTATGGGGAACAGTTTAAATGGCTCCATAACGCCTCTTTAATCGTCAACATCTATATTATATTGGAACATGAAACGTTTATACAACAGACACCGGCATACACCACACAGGCACATACTCCTTAAAATAACTGCCCGTTTATGAAATCTAACGTTCGAGTAAGTTCAAAGTTTGTTTATTTGTTGCTCTACGCAATTAGGATACGCTGATATACATTATCCACGTCAGCGACCCAAACTACTCGACCCCGATAGCCGCGTCTTACGACAAGCTGAAGACCAATCTTCATGGACCCTCATTCAAGAACAGACCTGTGAAGATCCGGGGTAGAATAGGTCTTCAGCAACCCATGCCTGCCGTAAAAGGCGACCATGCTTGTTTGTGAGAGGCGACCAACAGGATCGCGTGGTCAGAATCGCTGACTTGGTTGATGTATTTCATCGTATACTAATTGCGTAAATCGATGCTCATGATGTCAATCACTGGGTTATCTGGTTCAGACTCAATTATTTACAGACCGCCGTCATATAGCTCGAATATTGCTGAATGCGGCGTTAAACAACAAACAAACAAACAAATCATTCCAAAAAAACACACACTAACAACGGTGACTTATTCTCATTAATACACAACTATGCCATTGCTCTTTGCACAAACACTGTGATGCTGTGACACCATAATTAATATCAATATATTTGAAATGTAAAATCTCTAATATTTAATGGATCTGCAAGATGGAAAACCAATGTTCGTTTTACCGCACGAGCTGTTTTCAAGACCAGGATGGAACGTGATCAATATTCGTGTTGAGATTGGTCCCCTTAATTTGACTAACGACATGGGCATGAGGTTATGTGTGTGTGTCAAATGAGGGGTGATAGTTGGTGGGCTTTCTGAATAGCAAATCATGTTTACGACCTTTGGGCTTCAGGATTACAGTCTGTTAACCGGCTTCAAAGTAGGCTGGAGTGATCACGTCACCGTCGTGAAATTATTCACACAATGTACTCAACAAAATTAACTCCTGCTGTCCATAGATGCCACATTGTATTTTATGATTGTCCTGTGGATGTTTCCCATCTTACAAATAAAGACTAATCTTTAAGACTGGCTGATTACGTTGTCTAAGCGAATCTCACGGAGTTTAGAACCCCAGTCATTTGGCTTCGTATTCACTGGCATACATCCTCCGGCAGAATTTCACAACGCATAAGACAACTGGTGCCAAAGGAAATCTTGCCATGAATGTCGATATATAAAGGATGGCCCTCGAAGCAAAGGAAACCATCGTCATAAATATTAAGAAAGAGGAGAGATGGATTTTGGAAGAAGCTAATGAAGTATACACCTACACGCAGGGGAAATGTTTTTGTTATAATTGTTTCTAATGAAATCTAAAGACGTGTTTGTATATCCCATTGTTTATTTTGGCAAGGTGGCGTTTGGGACATTGAATGCAGGAATGTGTTCCTGGCACTTCTGGCTTTTGATCTTTACAAATAGTCTTTAACTACACACGACGGAATGCTCTATTGACCACGTAAACATGACGGACGGGTATGGGGAGCGTGGGCCGTGTTAGAACTGTAGGATCCCGGCTGGGAGTTTGACTGATGTGCATAGCGACTTTCGTATAATCTCATAATAGAATTCATTGCTGGAGCACGTTTGCTGATTTGCGTACTTTCAGCTTCCCAAACTTTGATGATTTGTCTTTATCACAAGACTGTGACGTAAAATGTCTAATGTAAACATGAACGACGTAAAATGAAACAACATAATTTCTTTACCTTTGACGGTAGGTCATCTGGTTGTATTTTTTAAACTTTACTCTTTTCCAAGTTTGTTCACCAGATTAATCAGTCATATGAACAATTCAGGTCTCTTTGTCGTCATTATTTCAAACACCAAGACCAACGTCAAGTCGAACAACGAAAATTAATGAACCGAAATTAATTAACCGCCTGTGGTTTCAAATTGGAAGTATAATAGTCAAACCCACTTCATGGAGGGATTACAAGCAAAACTAACAATTACATAATAACACATCGGGGGAAATGAGTAGGACATCTGTTTTGTTTATGGGTCTTTAGGTCGATTCAAGAGGACAAGCCTAAACGTGTTGAGTGCGTGACACCTCAGGACTGGCTATATCGATGCAAGTGTTGTGAAGAGACTTAATGGTCTCTCGGTGTGAAGGTAAAGTGTCCTGGCCCCCACCTGCTGTCATCTGTAGTGTACACTAGACAGTCGATTTCTGGCATAAATCCTCCGTGTGGTCATTAAGGAGACACAAGCGGCTATTAAACCTATCTTGGTAAATGTGAATCCAATGTCGGGATACCGGGCTGCTGAGAACATTGTCACAACTAATGAGCTACTTTTGGTTCTTCTCGTGGTATGGACCATCTGCTTGAAGGCAATAGGTTTGGCGGGTTAATATTTGCGTGAGTAAGTTATGTGTGGTAAATAAAACTTCGTACAAAAAGAGATGCATTGCACGGTCCAGCAAATGTACCACCTAATTCCTGTAACAAAGATTAACCACAATTATTATTTCAATTGGGGAAGGATTTTTTTAAAATTCACAAAATGTATTTGAGACATGTGGAATTAATACTGTGTGGTTTCCCAAAACTTTGCTTGCCTTTTTGCCATCTCAGAAACGTTCACCAAGTTCCATTCTGTCAAAACATTTGATTTCAACTTTGTACACCACAGTGACTATCCCACGTGACAAACATAAGGAAGAACGTCACTCCTTGATCAATGGGGATTTTGTTACAAAACCATATGACCACAGATACAGTTAGCAGGTTGACGGCAATTTTTCAAAAATGAAAGCAAATTGCCGTTCTATCTAACACCTAAAGACATGTCCATTTCTCTTGTGTACCTCTTCCAAAGCTCAATAAAAAATCCGTACAAATTCGCATTATGCGATGTGTCACTAAAACCAAGTTCTTTGATCAAACAATTATGTAGTGATGCTTACAAATAATGGTAATGTTATTTGATGCCTTGTTTGGATGGCAGCTGGATGGGACAGAATGGGTTTATGCCAATTCTGTTTCCTCTTTTTCAGATTGTGAATTCTTCCAATGACAACATCACGCACTGACTTAACGCACTCTGAAAGCCATTCAACATGTTCCTCTTTTCTTTTTCACCCATTTTTGGGAACATATGCTTCCGCAGCATCTATAATGATATTAAAAAGTTGTGATCCCAATTGGTAGTAGACCGCTCACGATATTTTGGTCAATATTTGAAAAACTGATGACGGTTGTTATATTGAACACTAGAGAAGTCACCTATGATTATAAGACCAACAAGAAACAGGATGATGAGTCTTGGCAGCCACGAGAAGTGGAATTTACGTCATGAGTGCTACGTGCACGTTCTGCAACACTTTCCTATAATTGAACAACCAGTTCAATGGTGTTCGTATAGAAAACTTAAATTGGTGGTTCCCGAAATATGAAATAATGTGGAACATTTGGGTGATTTTTGTCTGAAAACTTTACTCAAATTTAAGGCATCAGTCCACTTGTTGTCAAATTTCAATTTAAAAAAGATGCGGTCTCTGTCTGATTAAGAGGAATCTGTTTCTGGTTTGGCCAAACGTTTCAACGCAATATCAAGAACTCTACTCTATAGTCTATACTCTACCCATCAGCAACAGTTGCTGAAGTTGTTAAATCATGGCACCTAGTATACATAGCCTTGTTCCTACTTCTTTATGATCCAGTTGACATCGTTAACGGACTCTGCTATATCATTTATCTGATTAACCCGTGAAGATACGGGGTAGAATAGGTCTTCAGCAACCCATGCTTGCCATAAAAGGCGACAAAACGTGTCGTAAGAGTAACTAACGGGATCGGGTGGTCAGGCACGCTGACTTGGTTGATGCATGTCATCGTATCCCAATTGCGTGGATCGATGCTCATGATGTCAATCAGACTCGATTATTTACAGACCGCCTTCAAATAGATGGAATATTGCTGAGTGCGGCGTTAAACAACAAACAAACAAAACACACTTTTTTCTTATCATTCTGTGACAAATCACGCTTACATAGCAAGCTGAAGAAAATCGGGAATATTTATTTAACCCTTTGTGTCATGTCTTGAACTTTTGTCCTGTATATAGTAATAAAGCTCCCTGTGAACTCAAATGCGTCTTCTTGCCAAACACCAATCCGCTTTCTGACGAACAATGTTATTTTGGCCATACGAAACATTACACGTTTCATCAGTGCTCAACAAAGACCATGAAACAATACGCTTCTTTTCTTCATCATCACAAGCATTCATTATTGGCCAAAGTGTACCGTAAGGAATATTTAAGTAGGATCTTAACTAAAAGCCACATTCTAGGGACGGATCCGTTCTCAGATGACCTTCCTATCTGACTTCTTGTAAAATTGATTTTTTTGAAATTTTTGTGCTACTTAATAGCCCACACGAAGAACATCTCAGACATCAAAGACTAGTTTGAAGCTCGGAGTAGCGGAACAGATGGTCTTCTAGTGCTTTTCTGGTACTTTTTAGCTTCTGTTCCACACACGGAATTTAAAGCGACAATGAGAAACAACATATGACGGATCGTTCAGAGGAACACACTTTCATATATACGAAGGTTAAGAAATGTCAGAAACTTCATCTTTCCAATTCCATATTACAAAAACGTTTTTCGACGACCCTGAAGTAAAATCAGTAAGAAGAGGAGCGTAAAGTCAGTCCAAAACGTATACTGTATACACTTGTACTTAGGATTTAAGCAGCTCTCACACTTTGCCGAGGTGGTTGCCGAGCTCTCCCGAGCCTAACTCGGTTAGGACTCGGGAAGAGACAACATATATCCGAGTATCATACGAGTACGCTACGAGTGTGTTATGACTTGCATAGGCGTCCAATTTGAGTCTAATAGGAGTCTATTAAGAGTTGCCTACAAGCACAACGATCTCGATACGAGTTTGGTACGAGATTGGTACGACTTTGGTACGAGGTGGCTACGAGCTGCTAAATAATTCGGCGGGAATTACACTCGTACAGTATGTCAACTCGGCAATACATTTTGCAGACGATCCTCATACGAGTTCCGTACGAGCACCACGAGGTCGCCACGAGGGTACTACGCGTAGGACGAGTGTCTTACGAGTTTGTTACGAGTTTGCTAGGAGTTGGCTGGCGGCCCGACTGATTTGAGCAGTTCCAAAACTCTCGTAGATCAGTACGAGGTATCCCGAGTTACCCCGAGTTTAGTACGACCTCGCAACGAACTTCATACGAGTACCCCCGAGTCAGCTCGGGTTCATACTCGGGACGCAACTCGGCAAAGTACGAGAGCTGCTTTAATTAACGGTTACAGCTGAATACGGAAAATATTTTGATGCATACAGAAACGTTATGATGAATAAACATGACAGATTGTTGTATAAGTGGAGATCAACCCTGATTTATTCACAGAATATCCAAATTGTGGCAGTCTAATTGAATTCTCATTGACACAGACATCAACGTAGTGACTGCATTTACCAAGAGAGCAGAGATCCATCGCCACTCTAATTCACTGTAGACAAAGGAAATCATTCAACATTAGTCAAATCTTATGCGTTCCAAATCTATCATCGTCTAGATAGTGTGCATATCTTAAATTATAATACCATTTCTCTTCCTGATTAAAGCAAAAGCTCACATATGTCTGCATACAAATGTAGACATGGGTTAATGTTGAGCCCCATTTTGTGATCTAACGCATATGATGTAATTTGTGTTCATTTTTTTCAATATGATTTCATTTTCCTGCTTTTCACATCATATTATTTCTCTTTTTTCTCTTCCACATTTTATATGTCGAAAACCATTTCATAGAAAATCGAATGGTGTGAAAGCACGACCCGTAACCATGAACGAGTGAGTTTGGTATTAACAGCACTTTGAAAATTGTTTTTTACGGAGCGTCAGCTTCATGGAGGTAGGTCCACACTGATTGTAGACGTTTACGATATAAGGAAACTCATGTGATCGCTCGGTTCTGACGAACTGCATCTTCCTGAGGCAAGAGAGTAAACTGACTTTAAAAGTCCAATCCCCACCCTTGCCGAACTAGGCTGGTATTATGGAGTTACATTTTGGCTGGGCTAACGAGTCTATGCATACTCCAATCAAAATCGCGCACCGAAATCGAAATCCGGTTCGTAAACTGTCGTGCAGATTTCGGCCGATTGCGAGATGTGCAAAGCATGTGCACCGCCAACTCGTTGTCAGCAGATTTTTTCCAAATCTTTTCATGTTTTTAATCAAGGTGCTCACGTGAATTGATGCATTTCGCGATGAATGACCTGTTTTATCACAATATAGATATTGATTATCGATCAGATCGCCCTGACTGGGCGCCACCATTTTGTGTGAAGCAAACACAAGTGATACGAGAAGTGGAATCTGATTGGTCAATAGGAGAGGCATAGAAGGGACATAACTGGTAATAGCCACTGGTGGCGCTACGATCGAGCCCAGTAATTCCAGCCAAGTTCGGCAAGGGTGGAAACTGGACTTTTAAAGTCTGTTAACTCTTTTGCCTCGGGAAGATGGACGAACTGAGGACATTGTCCATACATATATGTTATCTTTGATAGGCGTTTAGAAGTTCGATGTTTCAGAGCTACTTCCTACCCCTTTATCAGGTGAATACAGAGTTAGTTGATATTCATGGCAGACTTGTTTTTATGATGCCAGGTATTTGATGACATCATTTATTATCCGGTTCGATATATTTCAAAACTATTGAACATTGCCAGTTTACAATGTATTATACTGAGCACGTTTGGATCAGTCTATACCGGGTTTGATTTCCATTTAATAATGTAATAATGAAACGTGTGTAGAAAAAGATTATACCCCTTTTACGTCCTAACACAAATAATTGATCAACTGCAAAAGAATTTCGTATTCACTGAGGGACATAAGGATGTAATACCTTCCACCTGAATCTTTACTGTTGGAGGTGTGTACACAATGCCACAAACATACACGTACATGTTCAACAACCACGTGTTATCATGACGAGCAAAATAAACTCTACCAAAAGCAGAGTTATTACGAATTGGATTTGTACCCAAATCATGCGATTACAATCGCAGAAATTCAGCAGACAAAGATGCAAGTTCAAATCTTGCTTTAGTTCGCTGAATTCCTAGTAAAATTACTTTATTCACAAACTTAGAAATCAACGTGAAGCATGATCATGGAATACATATGAAAATAACACTATTCGTCAGTGCATATGGCGTCCAGTAATGAACAGTAACGTGCCACATTTATAGACAGAACAGAGATGAAGGACCATTGGTATGCTTCAGTTGGGAATCATCCATAGCACCGTCTCTGGATACTTTGGTTGTCCTCGTTAAACAATCACAGAGTTGGGGTTGCTGTCAGGATATCGGCAGATATGGCAGACAGTGGGCGGACCCAGGACAGGCGGACCAGGTGTCACCACAGCCAAAGAAGATCATTATTTGTGTAATTGAGGTTCCGCTACTTGACTGTGACGAAACAAGCATCATGTGCGCTTGGACAATTTGTCAGCCGCTTCACTGAATCCAGACGACTGCGTAATCATGTTATGTGGGCCGATAGACCTTCCCGGGGGATCACGTTGACACGTCAACACCTACGTGAAATACTTATGTAGGCACACTCTGAACGATTGCAGAAGAGGCGATTTCTGGGGAGAGCAGGTTCTAGTTGTTCAGAGCAGAATTACGTTGGGAAGTACGTTGGGAAGAACACGTTTGGTTGTGTCAGGACGACTGTACCATCTAGAGGTGGCAGAGTAATGATTTGTGTCGGAGCTGGTGGTCGTTAAAAGACGACACTTGCCGTGATGAAGGCTAATCTCACAACACAACGTTACATCGACGAAGTATTGCGTCCAGTTGTGCTTACCATCCTGCAACAGAACACACAGTATACAATACGTCACTTCCGTCATCTTCTGCAGGTCAATAACGTCATCGTTTTCCTTGCCCATCTCGCTGTTCTGACATGTCGCCAAGCAGGAGCTCTGGGACCACACTTATCGTCGGGTTACAACACGCAGCAGATGTGACTTAGGAACGAATGGCGCCGAATACCGAATGACGTAATCGGACGTCAAGCGACCTCTCCAATACGTCGTGTGTTGGTGTCTCGAAGACAAGGACGACACACGCGATATTAACTGTGTTTATTCCAATTCAATTCATAATTTCTTTTCTCAACCATTACAGGAACTGCAAACTGCGGGTTCTGTTTTTTTGTTACCAGTGCAGTACAACTCTCTATCATTGCTGTCTGTTTATTCCACGATTACAAATGCTTCATTTGGGAAAACTTCTTGTCTCCTTTGTCAATCCTGGTGTATAGTTAGTGTATATAATATGTTCTGCTTGTCAGTATATAATCATTACCCCTTTCTCAGTTGATTTCTTCGACGCGAATAGTTGCAAGATTGACGATGTGAGATAAGCAATAACCACTCACTTTCTCACGCACTTCACTCGTTTCTGTTCCAGTCGAAATAAATCATGGATGTATCATACCCTTCCACCTCGTAAACTTTTCCCCGGCTGTTTGACTGCTTAGTCACTATGATAACACCTATCCTCCTCGGCCTCGTTCCACAAGACGATCGAACTCCCATACTTTAACCTATAGCAAGACTTACGATCATCTTAGCGATAAGATTACTTTGTGAAACGGGCTACGAAAAAAACAGCGTTCAGTGTTCATGTGTGTTCAGCGCACAGGTCACATCGCAGTCGAAGTGAAGCAACGTTGGTTTCAAGAGATGGATGGTCGACAACGTTCGGCAGCTTGATTCCTGAGAGTTTATAGGACGGACTTTCTCAACACATGCCGGTGTCTCCTTGAGCAAGAGACTTTGTTCGAAATGCCTCGGCTCACCCAGCAGTGTTTGCCTCGGATGAAAAGCCTCACAGGCATATTCCCCAGGGAGCTGATAATGAAATTCGAGATCACACTGATCCACTGACTAGGGTGATAATGGTTTAGCGCAATGAGAATTGATCTAGGTCAATGCAACCTGGTCCATTATAAATTAAGGGTTTGGGTGATCCTGGCCGGTCAGGCTGGTTAGGCACATCATCAGGTCCGGGCTTTTGCCCCCTCTACACCCAGAGAGCGAATGGGATTTCTCCCAGGAAGTGCTGCCTTGTCGAACCCACCCAGAACTTTTCGGGGAATGTGAAGACACTGTAGCCTTCTGCATTACCCAGATTGTCTGAAGGGATGTATTCCTGGCAGCAAACCCGGGTACCCTCCCAATGTCAGTCAACAGATTGGGAGGTACCAAACCTAAGGCACCGAGAACAACTTGGCACTTATGATCTAAGCTTGACATTTCGAAAATGAGTTCCGCATATTTGCCATGCCTTTTTTCTGAATCTTGTAAATCAAATAAGTGTCAAAAGGGGAAGAAAATTCGATGATATAAATGATTTCATTGAGTTTATCACAAAGGACAAGATCAGGTTTATTGGCCTGGATAGGTCTGAGGCTGTGTACGCGCCTGTTCCAAAGTCGTCTGTATTTATCATTTCCCATGACTCCATCTACTTACGTGTATTCTTGATCGTTCCATGGATGGACCTGTGTCAAAACCACAAGCATGACGAAGGCGGTAATAAAAGTATCGAGCCACTCCATCATGTCGCTTTAGATACTGTGTTTGTTCCAAAGCTTCGCATCCACTGACAATGTGTTGGACAGTCTCATTAAAGTCATTGCAAAATCTACGATTTCATATTTACATACTGATGCAAAATCACACATTGCCGGTTACGAATGGGAAGCTTTCTGTTTCACTTTTCAGGCAAGCAGACTTCATCAAAGCGAAGGCGTCTGCAGGGTTATTGGTCATCTCAACACACTGCAGATAAGCAGTGGTCGTTCAGAGAGTCTTCCCTTGAAAACCCGAGTATGTGCCGATTTGATATGGCACTTCGCTCAGTTGACAATGAAACAATCCGCCACAAATGAGACCCGTCGTGAGTATCGTCCCCACATACATATCAATCAAATAAAGCATGTAGTAGTGGCTTTCAATGAACAACTGTAGAAGAAAGTTATAAAACTAGCTCAACGTACATCTGGCCTTCGTAGACCTGATGGGTTAGTTCAATATAAAGTGCAATTTGTTTCAGAGTACATCATTGAAAAAGCAAATTATTCAAAACTATGCGCAAATTCGAGAGCACGTTCAAAGCGTAAGTATGAAATAACGATCGAAATTCAAAGTGCAGCCAGACATAAAGTAACATTTCCATAACCATAAGAATTCTGTATCCATTGTATGATTCCGACTATGTCGTAAGCATTTGAGTTCATAAATCACTATCAAAGAGTGGCATCCATCACTAACACGTGCAAATGCAAGCCAATTGTTCAACTTGAAAATATATTACCTTAACGCCAGGAAATATTCAGTCTCGACTTTTTGCAGAAACTGATTACATTGGGGGCAAAATCAGTTTTAATTTGTTTGTTTGTTGTTTAACGCCGCGCTCAGCAACATTCCAGCTATATTACGGAGGTCTGAATATAATCGAGTCTGGACCAGACAATCCAGTGATTGACATCATGAGCATCGATCCACGCAATTGGGATCGATGACATGCATAAACCAAGTCAGCGAGCCTGGCCACTTGATCCCGTTTGTCGCTTCTTACGACAAGCATAGTCGCTTTTTACTGCAAGCATACACAACTCAGTGATAACCCTTGGTGACGACACATATGGTACAAATCAAAAAGGAAATAATTTCCAATCATTTTAGTAACTGATGCGTTCACATGTCTGCCATAACACATTGTGAAAGATAGTAACACATGTACATGTGGGATGTACATATATATCATTTATGATGAATTGAACTACTACACGCATTTGCATCGAGAATTTACTTTCTTCAAAAAGACATTTTTGTGTTTGCACCAACAGTTAAAATGAATGCTCATCTTGATTCCCAGGTCTTATTTGATTTTACACTTTGTCATTCACACAAAACAGATACATAAGAAGATTTAATTGAAATGTATGCATGGCTTGTTTCAGCCTAAGTGCATTGATTCAATGAAGACTACAATGCCGTGAAGATCCGGGTTAGAATAGGTCTTCAGCAACCCATGCTTGCCATAAAAGGCGACTATGCTTGTCGTAAGAGGCGACTGACGGGATCGGGTGGTCAGACTAGCTGACTCGGTTGATGCATGTTATCGATCCCAATTGCATAGATCGATGCTCATGATATTAATCTCTGGATTGTCTGGTCCACACTCGAGCTCGATTATTTACAGACCGCCGTCATAAAGCTGGAATATTGCTGAGTGCAGTGTGAAACAACAAACCAATCAACATTTACTAACTACAAGTTTATGCTTGCCTGGAAAACAAGGCAATCTCATATTGAGTGTTCAAATTAAACAATCACCAAGGGATGAACAAAATCAAATTTCTTGTATATCGAACATTGTTGAGACAATGAATTCCGTCTCTGAGGAGCGAGTCCCTACATGACCAATCTGGAGAGTTATATAAACACACAAAAAGCAACACACTTGGAATAAGTCTTGTCACGCGATGTGACTACCTCATGCAGGGGACACAATCAGACTGTCAATATTTCGTGAAGGAGTCTGGTTCAGCATTTCAAAGATAACAATGTAATATGGACAATATTTCTCATTAAGCCTCCCATTCCCAGAACATTGGTCACTCTGGCGGAATATCAAACCTGTCCCTTGATTTGTGTTGCGAAAGTCATCATTATGTATTCATCATCATATTCCTGTCGCAGGTGATGACAGTTTTATTCTATGTCCCGAGAGATGTACTTGTTGTGAAGAAAACTATTGGCACTTAAATCAGGATGAATCAGATGAATACACTACCACTCCTCCAATACATCCTCGTGGCAACATCTTATATATTACGTGCATGTATGTCACACTGACCACAATCGTCTAATAATTGTATGTGGGAGAACATACACCAAGATTAGTCGGTTCCACAGCAAATGAAATCAGGAACAAATTCAATAAAAGAAGTTACAGGATAATTGTCTCCTCGATGATGGCATGTTTTTCTCCTAAACCAACTTTGGTATGACATTTTAAAAGAATTTATTGGTTTTTTTAATCAAAGATGGACGCGGGAGGTTATCTGTGCTGTATATGTATTGAATGTATGAAGACATTCAATTATTTACGCCTCATCATTTGATATTTATTGATGCAATGTGTTGTTGATGGTGAAAGGGATATTGCTACATGCTGAACTATCCACATGTAATGCATACATTTGTCAGGATAAAGCATCCAGTCGGATATATGAATTTATGAATTGTAAGGCAGGGAAAAACACGACTGTCTGTTGTTTTCATAAGGTGTGACTTATTTGTCGTCTTTGACATTGAGTCGTGTGAATGTTGCATGGTTTTTCAATTTGACAGAAATTGCTTTTAGAAGAAAAGGCTTGTCGACTTTAAATCATGATTTTCTATCGTAATTTTCTATTGTCACACCGTTCGTCTACTGATGACATTCAGTTAGACAGAGTGTTCGTTGCTAAACAGGACAGTAAGACCATCAAGAGTGACAGTCCAATAAACAGCCAGTCAAGCCACAATTGTTCAAAGCATCATGGGGCACCAGTGGTGTTGATGATGTCTACAAACTAGACAACCTAACTGATCATGAACAAAACATGTAAAACATGACGTGGCATGTATGATTATAAGGCGGTTAGACTTAATACATGAAATATCTATGTTTCTCTATTCCTGTATATGGTTTGACCTAAACTTACTGTGAATGAGAGTATTGTAAATAATAGATTTAGTCATTGACATAGAGATAAATTTGGCCAAAAACACTGCTTACCTAAAGCTACAAAACAGTAATCTGTTCAATATTTTGTCAGAACAGCTCTTTTCCTAATACATACTTCAATGCGAAAGTTAGAAAATTGTAACTCATATTGTCCCAATATCTCACCACTTCTGCTTTCATATCCAATAATCACAACAATTGCTGAGATTACTTTGATTAATATTGACATGTATGATTCCCCACATATTTTCAAATGGGTTTTAGGTCTGGACTATGGCTGGGCCATTTCAGGAGTGTTACATTTTGCTCCTTAAATCATTCCTGAGAATGCTTCGCTCAAGGTTGTGGATCATTGTCTTGCTCAAATACCTATCATCACCATACAAAACATGTGCTGTTGGAAGGGAGTCCCTGTAGAATATCAGTGTGAACTGCACTGGTCATGTTACCTTCAAATACACATAATGGTGTGGTACCTGCCGCAGACGTCCCACCCGACATATGAAATTTAGGACTATAGTTTGGATGCATGAACATTTTTTTCTGTGCCCTTGATCCTCATTTTTATGCAGTTTGGATATAGCCACACAGAACTTACTTTGATCTGAGGACATTACATTGTCCCAAATGTAATTATGCTCCAAACAGCAGTTCAAACGTCATTCTTGCTGTTTAAGGCTTTAGGAGTAGTGATCGAATTCCCCGTTATTTCTAACAATCCATTACATGCAAATACATTCTTATTGTCTCCTAAGAAACATGAACAGTTCCTCTATTAATCATTTCATTCCTAATATTATCTCTGCTCAAGCTGCCATTTCCTCAGCGGTCATGTTGGCCGTCTTCCAGCTTGTTTACCAAGGCATACATCTCTGGCCATACTTGAATCAAAGTCAGAAAAAGTTCTACATACACCTTTGATACGTTAAATGACCAAAATCGTCCGAAAAATTTTCAATAAGTTCTGCTCAATCTTCAGCTCTGCTAATAAATAAATAAATGATGACATCCATGCTTATCTAACACGGAGAAAGTGGCATGTATCTTCCCAGATACCTCTTTCCTGACTAAGAATCATGTTTTTCACATGTAAATAGATAGAGGGTGACTATGCAAGTTGTTGTATTAAATAGAAAACAGCTGAAAAAAGGAAAGCGAATGTGTGATGCAATCTGATTCTTTGCAAACATTGTTAAAAAGACCGAAACTTTGGAAATCATGTGGACATCTTTTAATACTCATGCATATTATTCCCACATATGTGTCAATACTTACCAGAATAACTTCATAATGATTACTCTCTGCACTCTATAGCCATGTTGGTTGAGTCAGACGTCATTCATTGTAATACTATCAATGACCTCATATATCCACAGAGAGAACGTAAGTGTTCACGTAAAAAGAGTGTGCTACGGAACTTACTGACAATTTACACATTCTCGTTTTGTACTAAGGTTCCCATGTGTCAAAACGATTGTAGAGGTTTTCGGTAAGCATTAGTTTATAGATTTCAGTCCGTAACCGAAGACTAGAGGATTTTTTTACGATATGTTGGAACTGTCTTTATCTACGAGAAGTTGTTTGCCGCACTCAGCAATATTCCAGCTATATGACGGCGATCTGTAAACAATCGAATCTGGACCAGACAATCCAGTGACTGGCATCATTAGCATTGATCTACGCTGTTGGGATAGGATGACATGCATCAACCAAGTCAGCGAGCCTGACCACCCGATCCCGTTAGTCGCCTTTTACGGCAAGCATGGGTTGCTGAAGATCTATTCTACCCCGTCATTTCCTAAGAAAATCATCGGTCTTGCTCATAGCTAAATTGTCTCCTGAACTTGGAAAGAGCATTTGTTCTCGCTGACTTCTGATGGCAGAGTTGCAAAAGGCTTCTTATGAACTATTTGCACTGGAAATGTTTGGAACAATTGTGAGTGGTGACCTTCAAATAATCAGTTTCATCTATGAATCTATCATCCTACATGTATGACTACAAGGTAACTAATGAAGTGGGCGTCATCCTACATGTATGACCACAAGGTAACTAATGAAGTGGGCGTCATCCTACATGTATGGATACAAGGTAACTAATGAAGTGGGCGTCATCCTACATGTATGAATACATGGTAACTGATGAAGTGGGCGTCATCCTACATGTATGAATACAAGGTAACTAATGAAGTGGGCGTCATCCTACATGTATGAATACAAGGTAACTAATGAAGTGGGCGTCATCCTACATGTATGACTACAAGGTAACTGATGAAGTGGGCGTCATCCTACATGTATGACTACAAGGTAACTAATGAAGTGGGCGTCATCCTACATGTATGACTACAAGGTAACTAATGAAGTGGGCGTCATCCAACATGTATGACTACATGGTAACTGATGAAGTGGGCGTCATCCTACATGTATGACTACAAGGTAACTAATGACGTGGGCGTCATCCTACATGTATGACTACAAGGTAACTAATGGAGTGGGCGTCATCCAACATGTATGAATACAAGGTAACTAATGAAGTGGGCGTCATCCTACATGTATGAATACATGGTAACTGATGAAGTGGGCGTCACCCTACATGTATGAATACATGGTAACTGATGAAGTGGGCGTCATCCTACATGTATGAATACAAGGTAACTAATGAAGTGGG
Source organism: Haliotis rufescens (assembly GCF_023055435.1). Lineage (NCBI taxonomy): Eukaryota > Metazoa > Mollusca > Gastropoda > Lepetellida > Haliotidae > Haliotis > Haliotis rufescens. Next base: position 75,067,927 of record NW_025963779.1, on the reverse strand, counting down.
CGTCATCCTACATGTATGAATACAAGGTAACTAATGAAGTGGGCGTCATCCTACATGTATGAATACAAGGTAACTAATGAAGTGGGCGTCATCCTACATGTATGACTACAAGGTAACTAATGAAGTGGGCGTCATCCTACATGTATGAATACAAGGTAACTAATGAAGTGGGCGTCATCCTACATGTATGACTACAAGGTAACTAATGAAGTGGGCGTCATCCTACATGTATGAATACAAGGTAACTAATGACGTGGGCGTCATCCTACATGTATGAATACAAGGTAACTAATGAAGTGGGCGTCATCCTACATGTATGACTACAAGGTAACTAATGAAGTGGGCGTCATCCTACATGTATGACTACAAGGTAACTAATGAAGTGGGCGTCATCCAGTGAGACACTTGGTCCTATTTTTAATTCTATGCAATACATATGATCACATAGAAGGAATTGCTTCATAGTGAAATTTTGTTCTTAAATTTACATGATGCTGTAGAAGGTATATCCACAAAAACTTGAGTCAGTTGAGAAAACGTACAGTGATCAAGTACTTGCTGAAATGTAGCTTCCATGTTATACAATTTATTTTATGTGAGGCCCAGAACTTATCAATCGACTCTCGTAGCTAGCACCTTTGAACGTCAACCTGTACATGTAACGCAGAATCTTCTCTTAGCAGAATCATCTCAGCAATATTTGGTATTTTGTCATTCAATAAACACGTTAGGCCCTTCCAGGAACATATGATCGCCGGCTTGAGTCCCAAATTCGCTCAGGTTATGATCATTGCTTTGTCAGCACCATACCCGTGTTCGTGGGTTTCATAAAAGGGCGAAATGTTCGGCGTTATGATCAACTTACTTCGTAACGCATACAATAACACCTTTATTATAGCATTAAGATTATACCTAAACATGTAGATCATATACTCTGCATACCTTCGAAAATGCGTAATGAGCCATAGTTGAATATTAAGTGTCCGACCTTTGAGGGTTTCAACACAAAGTGGTGGTACATACCATCCGTTTATTAATCCTGCAGCTCAAGTCCTTGGTGTCTACATTTCACAACGTCTGAGGTATACTCGGGCATGTTCTTTCTACTAAGGTTTCAAAGAGCGTCCTAAAACTCTTGCTGTTGTAACTCAGACGTTTGACAAAGGTTACAACATTTAAGGCTTCAGTAAAGCTTTCACAAAGTTTTGTGATAGACAACTGGAGGACATTTCCAAATTTGACAAATCAGTGACAAATATGATGTCCGATGGAGTTCCCTATTTTGCCTTGTACCATATATTCCTGTGTTTTTAGGTGAACAATTGACTTGCCTTTGCATGTGTTCGTGACGGGTGCCACCGGTCGGGACGGATACGTTCATCTTTTCACACCTGGTATCATCATTCTTTTATAGTGATTCACAAACTCATCCTCATGATATAGTCAGATTCGTACAATCGATGGCAGACATTTCGTATAGAAAGGTTTTTGTTGCTTTAATTCAACTTTGATACTTTTCTGAAACGAAATATAACAGTATTTATCCCTAGATATTTTCTTTTTCCAAGCTCTAGCGATTGAACGCTGTCCTTACATAACAGCTGTCGCAGGCAGAGATATCCTCGCACTGTACTTGGGTTACCCTTGGTAAGGGCCATCACCTATTTGAATCTATCTTGGAGGAACTGAGTGCATGGCAAAGATGACCTGGTGTCATCGGGTACACTAGACACTTCTTGATTAACTGGTCTCCCTGAAACGCTGGCACCAGTCCGTAACCTTATAGTCTACATTCCAAGCCTCTGTCATTTTGATATGTTCCATTATGACAATGGGGAAAACAATCGGTACAGTCGTATATGCATGCATATGTTGATCTACTCTTTGTGTTTAAAAAAAAAGTTGCATTGAAACAGACATCGACTTCACGAGCCAGGTAAAGACTATCATCGTCTAAATTATCCGTAACATGTCTAGAAAGTTTCCGTCGTTCCTTTAATTTCGAATAATAGAATCCTTTTCTATCCTTCCCAAAATTTGTTTGATTTTTCAGAAAACGTCTTCTCGGTTTAGTAACATGGCGGATGTAGATATCGAAAGATCACAATTTGCACACATCTTGTTCATTATTCTGTTTCCATACAGTGGCTTCGCTTCCTCTCCTGTGCATAAACATGGTGGTTACTTAACTGCATACAAATTTACAATCTAACAAAATCCATGAATACCTCTAGTTTATCACTTTTGTTGTATCGATTCTTTAGCAACGACGTTAAACCGACGTAAAACTGCCTCATAGCGTTTTTTTTTCAAACTTCATCCATCATTATCACAATGGGTTTATTTCAAACGATATATGCATCGATCTAGCATCATGGCATGGATGGTGTGAGCAGCCATGAATACAGATGAACAGGGTCTATATTATTAGCATATGTAGGGCTATAATACCATCAATCTTAAACCCATCGACCGTTAGATGTACACTGTATGCAGATGGGAAGGGAAATCCACAAGGCAAGCTGTGTTATCGACATGTATGTATGTTTATACATTGAGAATTAGATGTGTTTTCACAGCTAGGATTTTCAGATATCACAAACGTTTCTGGGATTGGACAGTGTAAAGTACCACTATAAGCCAATATGCGGTACAAGCGACACTTATCACAATCAAAAGGAACAGTTGCACTTCATCTTGTTCTTCCAGAAACGATTTTGAAAGGTGGCAATAATTGTTTTTTTCTGAATTTGAATTTGAAATTTTCAAAACATATATGTATGAAAATATGTACACACTAATATTTCGAAATATGATCGTACGCATGTGTCTCGTTATATAGTACGCATAATGTTTAAATATCTATATGACCTTAGGTAGACTAACTGTTACTAAAAGAATGAAACAAACCCTGAGAATCTTATCATCTTAAATTGCTAAAAAAGCACCGAGAACTAAACAGACCTTACCCCTGCGATTCAAAGGCTGGTGACGTGTTTGCTGTTAATGAACCCCTCAATCCCTGTCTCAAAGATTAACCATAATCCTTAACACATTCAGTGTAAGACTTGCTTTACATTCACAGAAAGTACATGTATTTGAGGCTAGTGAGAGTAACCCCTTGTGGACTCGCAGACCGTCAAAGGATTTGCTCGAATGTTTCAATCTCAGAAAGTTCATTTATGTCAAAACACTCAATCTTTCAACTTTGTACACAACTATCCCACACCAGCTTAAGGACAAGCTTCATTCCTGGGTCCATGGAACATTTGCTTTAAATGTGGTATATCTATGAATATCTAAGATGTTTCATGACAATTTGTCAGAAATTGAAACTAGTATGTTCTGAAGCTTACTGAGAAAACAATATGTTAAATGCTGGACTCCCTCATTTATAACATCCAGGTGAAATTTGGGGCACGACGTTTCGGCAAAGAGTAGGCATTCTAATATGCACTACATGTGCCCCATTGTTTCCTCATGTGTTACATTAAGCAGATGAATCGGCAAAATAACAAGAAAATTTGACCAAGCTGCAAAAGCTTTAAAAAGTTTTATGGTGGAGGACATTTACAAATATGACGCATCAGTTACACACATGATGTGCGAGGCATTTCCCTCTTTTCTCTTGTACCATATGACATGTCCTCGTGTTTCATTTTCAGATGAACAAATGACATTGATACCTTTGTATATATGTTTAGACGGTTGCCACCGGTGGGGCAGAATACGCTTACCTCGCAAACACATGGTATCATCGCTATGTGATAGTGATTCATATGTTTGTTTGTTGTTTTTTAATGGCGCACTCATTCCAATATTCCAGCTATATGACGGCGGTCTGTAAATAATCGAGTATGGACCAGACAATCTAGTGATTGACATCATGAGCATCGATCCACCCAATTGGATACGAAGACATTCAATATACAAGCGTGTGATATAGTCGAAATCGAGACATATTTGATATTGTACAGACAATTATGCGAAAAAAACTCTTGAATTGAATGAATAAATAATCATTTGTCACCAGGGATGAATCTGAATACACCTATTTGCCGACAGAAAACCCCTTGTATTGACTATACGTCTGAAGTAATCACATGCTTTTAAGACTTTCGCCTATAGTGCAATGTGTCCTCCACTGAGACTCATTGCCTGAAATAGTTTCTAACATGCATTTAAATGGCAGTCAATAGTGGTCAATAATGTTCATTTTTGGTTGAGTGGTGAACGTTGAAAATACCTAGTGTTAGTTCGTATGGAATTTAATGTCGAGTAGTAAAGCTTTTGATGTTTACGGGCTCGCTGCATCAAATACCGCATCAAAGAAGCAGGCTTCCTTGTGGCAGGACATGCCATAGGGGTGATTACTGATCAAAAGACGAACAAACTGCTGCATTTTTAAACATGGATTTTACCACCCTGCCATAACCAATTATTTTAAATTCGTTTTAACGCTTGCTCTGCACTTCATAACAGAATTTATCAAAAGCCCTACAGAGTTATTTAGATATAAAAAATAGGACCATTGCAAAGGCATTAGAGATCCAATAGTTGCGTTGTAGACAACTAGTTCAAACAACAGACGATGCAAGATCGTGTTGTGTGAATGGATCCTTGACTTTAGAAGCTGTTTTTTATTGACCTTTCTTACGAATCCACGATGCCTGAGGTGTGTGTGTGTGTGTGTGTGTGTGTGTGCGTGCGATGGTAGTGGTGTGTGTGTGTGTGTGCGTGTGTGTGTGTGTTTGTGTGTGTTTGTATGTGTGTGTGTGTGTGGTTAAGTGAGTGACTGTTTTTTAAACCAAACATCAGTCTCGAATTCGTTCATGTATATGATCATAAAGGTAGCAGTGAAGTGATGTCTGCAGTTATGTGATCGTTTAAAATGTTCGTTTGAAAGAGAATGTAGTTTGCCTGCAATACACCCGCTATATGATGGCGGACTTTAAATGACGGACTCTGGACAAGGCAAACCGGTGACGTCAAAGCGAACGATTACACGCAATCAGCCAATTCATTCTGACCGCCCGATGTTCATTTGAGTTTATTCTTACAATAAACATTCTGTACAGGGATCAATTTAAACCTGGATTCTCCACAGGGTTGGGGCTGGTAACGGCACACCCTACAGTGATTACAGCCATGTTATCGTACAGAACATGGATCGCTTGTTTGTATGTTAATCATCATTAATATTCTATCCCCCACCGCGTCATAATATAGTACTTGTTGTTACCCAGCCTGGCGCTCGTCATCAGTATGTATAATGAAATGCAGTGTGTCTGCCTGGTGTTACCACAGTAAACTGCGGCATGGTATCTCAGTGGGCTGTCACTTAAAAACCTCAAAGGTTTCTTCTGAGTTTTCATTCCATCCTACAAGTGTAGCGGTATGGTTCAGATCCATAGAAACGATTGCAGAAAGGCAAACTGTGAGCGGGTTCCGCTGACCAAACATTTGCACTGAGAAATTCCGCTTTGTCAAATAATTTATTAAAGTCAATAATTCGAGATCTTCTTTCACACAATCTTTAAAATGACATTTTCTTCACCTTAATGATTTTAACCAAACCCCTGTACAATTTTCAAACAATAATAAGGATTTTGAACAGTTTTTGTTTGTAATTTGGCTATTTTCATAGATCGAAACAAGACCTATTTATATCTCATGCGTTAAAAAAAAAATTACTTGATTTATCCATGCAGTCTTGAATTTACAGAGTCCGGATTTTCAAAACTGTTCTAACTAATTCAAATCAATTGAATATGCTGTACGAGCAATACAGCTTGAATAGAAAATAATTTCCCGCTGTCGAAAAGCTGCTTATGTTTCCTCAGAAATTCGGTCTGCCAGCGATACTTTATGTGTCATTCTCAGCAATGTGCTCGCAATGTGCTCGCGGGGAACCATTAATCAATACTATACGAAAATCATCATTATAGTTATTAGGTAACATGTTACGCCGTACAGTTCAGTGGTGGTTATATAGTTGTCAGGTTAAGTAAATATAGCGCACCTCGGGAACTGTAGCTTATTTTATGCCACGTTGAACTAGTTTTGTCTTAATTATAAAAAACCGTCGGTATTACAAGACATCGATCCAGTTCTCCAGAAATAATACCTGTGAATACCACTTCCACCCTTGGAACGATGAATCGGTTAAATGAACAAACGTTTTAACTGGTGTGTCCACATATTAGCAGTGTGAAGAGAAGGCCGAACAATTGTCCAAAGACGTGATCAATTTAGTAGGGATCCTTGTATAGATCCAGCATTGATCATCGCGATCCTAAGCAACCCTCTGCTTTCATAGATTACTGTTAAACACACGAACGTGCCAACCGTCCGGTAGACAGGAATATTGTCCACACAAGGGAGACGGAAGGGTCATTGGCGTCACGGGGACGTTAGACATCTTGTCCTACTATGTCCTAGGATTAGGACAGGCGTCTATCTTCTGTGGCTATACACGTTCAAACTACGTTCCTTCCTATGTACACCCTATGAGTGCGTGCTACGTGAGGAATGTTCTCGTACGTGTGTCAGGCGCTGGTACTTAATACCTCCGGACATTATCCATGGGAGGTTTATTAGATTATTATATAAGGATGAGTTTCTTTAAGCTTTATATAAATCATATTTCACTTAGGTACGTCTGCATGTACATAAGGGCGGTCGGGTAGCCTAGTGGTTAAAGCGTTCGCTCGTCACGCCGAAGACCAGGATTCGATTCCCGACATGGGTACATTGTGTGAAGCCCATTTCTGGTGTCCCCCGCCGTGATATTGCTGGAATATTGCTAAAAGCGGCGTAAAACCAAACTCACTCACTCACTCACTGTATGCACATGCACATCTATATAGATTTCGGACACTCTGCCATCTACCTCTGTCAGTTTAGTGTAGATATATAGTCACACCAGTCTGTATTATTTAACTATCATATAATATCATGTATGCAGACATTTTATCATTACGTTCATCAACAAGAGCATCAACAGAATATATATAAAGAACATTTGTAGACCCAATAATATTACTAAATTAACTAGGAAGTAACTAGTTCACAGATGAGCGTGATCCATACAGAATAAACATTTTGATAAAAGCAGCAAAAATAATTTCTCTAACCATACGATTTCTTTGTTGTTTAACGCCACACTCAGCAGTATTCCAGCTATATGACGGCGGTCCGTAAATAATCGAGTCTGGACCAGACAATCCAGTGATTGATATCATTAGCATCAATCCACATTGACAACGTGATCAACTGTTCAGCAAGAGTCGTATATTGCTCTGTGAACTCTTGGTAGAAAGAGCATGCTCGATTGTACCTCAAAAGCTGTGAAATGCAGACACCGAAGGCTGGAGCTGCTGGAGTACTGCTGGACATAAAGGGAAAGTTGACTATGGCAAACTTAAAATCATCCCTTTTGTCACAGAGTGGATATTTGTGTCACTCTGAATCTTTATGCGTGGATCTATATGTGAAAGAGATGAGACGTTTTCACTGGTCCCCTTCATTTCTTGTTCAGGTGAGTAAATCAGTGGAAGGGACTTGGCTATTTGATGAAACACTTGATGATCATGAATAAATTCCTATTATGTGAGATAAGTAGTTTGATCAACATCTTATGGACCTGGGTCCAAGCAACATGATAATTTGCCTTAACAACGGATACACTTAATCTTTGTCGCCTTCAAGAGTAGGCTTAACGACCAGTAAGATAACCATGCGTGACTGACGCGATAAAAGCTCACCACCACTCATCTAAATGTAATGACTAGCTTTACGATGCTGCTTACAAACACACTTTTCAATGGAATGTATTTTTAAAGACATTTACGCACCCTGGTTTCCTTTTCGCCACAATGTCTAAGAGCATGTAACAGATAACATGAAGCACATATGCCTTCTGCAAAATCTAAAAGCATTACCAAGTAACTTGTTAACTGAGATAAACATGTGTCTGGGGAGACAAAATTTTGTTCCAAAAAAAGCGAAAAGGGGGCCACAACGTTTGTAACAACATTTGTCCTTTGTCTTATATTTCTCAATAATGTCATTAAAACAAGACCAAAAATCGATCTCAGCACCACGATGGTCTTAAGCCTGTGTTCAAGTATTGGAGATACGATCATCTAAGCGCTAAGATGGCTTTGTCGAACGGGCCCTGTCTCTCATTGAACGCAGGGAGCGTGATGTGAAATAACATAAGTTGAGTATCATACTGTTCGATTACCCCAAAGCATAAGTACGTGGAAGCAAAACCAACGTGTATCCAGATGGCATGTCGAAACGTCAATCATGTTATGGTTGCCATCTATATCATGAAGAGATGCAAATTCTCAAATGTGAAAGGTCAAATGTTCTTCGTTACAAGACTGAGTGGGTATGGTTTTACGCCGCTTTTAGCACTATTTCAGCAATATCACGGCGAGGGACACCAGAAATGGGCTTCACACATTGTAACCATGTCGCTGAATCGCACCCGGGTCTTCGGCGTGAGGAGCGAACGTTTAACCGTTAGGCTACCCGACCGCCCCCTTCGTTACAAGAAAACATGCATCATGGACTAACACACAAACGTCCCTACGGGTTCGTACATTGAGCTACTGTTAATGAGTAATGAAGTATATGAATAAGTGATAGTTGTTCCTGTTGAGCAAGACAAGAGATCTAGAGCTGGTGATTCAGCTTCAGATGATTGGACGATTGCCTGTTATGTGATATCGACAATGGTCTGATAACAGACACCCGATATCATGGGTAGAAGCAAATACCACTGACTAACTCTTATCAGACTAATGGCAACTATGATCGATACGATACGAAAAGCCTGTCGCCCGTGGTTTAGCGAATGGTTTCACTCTACTCTGTTCAGTAAGCGGGTCATCTTCTCTCTCTTACAAATAGTAAAATAAAACGTCACCGCCGGAAAATACATAACCAGGATCAATTATCCAACCAAACAGATTCCATTTGGCGCAAAATCAAAACAATGGTGTAAATGATATTCATGGACCATGCATGCTCAGTTGAACACACTATGTAGCTAACCTATAGTTTGATAAAGGACTGTACAGTATCTAAATGTTTAATCAGGTTCTGTATATAATAAGGTGCATATAAATTCTTTTGTGACAGATCACAATATTAATATAGTAATAAATTAGGATAGACTTGCAGATGCTCATGCTATTTCAAAACAAAACTACATGAACGAAATCGATTCCCATTTGCTGACTATATGCAATATTCGACGGTATTCCCAAGTTGAAAACGTCATGTGTTGAAAAAAACAACAACCCGTCAACACCAGATGATAATCAGTCTGGATTATCCGACGAAATAGAATCCATTGTACGTGAAAGGCAAAATACCGGTGACAATTGTGTGAATGGATCACTTGAAATCGGTGATCTCACCAGGTGTTCGCCAAAAGGTTAGGAGTGTCCTGTACTTCCGATAGCACCCGTCACTCACACAATTTGCATAGAAATACACAGTATCTGTTTGTTCCCTGACGCCTGACAGCAGTACTCCTGCGACGGCGGTCAGTAAACAAACCAGACAGTGACCTACGTTTATAACGAACACGGTTATAACGAACTGACGGATATAACGAACTATGTTTTGGTCCTGTCCATTTGATGTATATGTTCCGTACATTTGCTTATAGCGAACTACGGTTATAACGAATTAAAATAAGTGGTCCCTTTGAGTTCGTTATAACCGTAGGATAATGTACCATGTTTGACATAAGCGAAATGTTTACAGCATCCTTTTGCCAATGTGATTAATGATATGTATTTGTTTGCTTCATCTAATTGTACCCTCAAGCATGTTCAGTCGTGTACAATTGTGCAAAAGGTAGGTATAAATCAAAAACATCACCAACACTTAAATATGATAAAGTTTAATTGCTCCTTGTAACGAGATACATATCAAAAGTTTGTTGATTATTAAACGTTGAATGCAGTGAAACTTTAAAAAAGTTTCATCTCGCCTCGATAAGGGGTAAGAGTATTAACGAGGCGCAGTGTTCATGTGAACCTTCAAGCTACATGAGCTATCAACCCAAATTACTTCTTTGCACTGATCTTGGAAAACGAATGGCTGAAAATAGGAGGTCGAGATGATTATGTCAGAGCGCTTACTAGGTTTCTGTTTTGATCTATTTAGGAAATAAATCCATATGTTTAAGATTCGCTTCCCGTTTCTTTGAACTGATGGACTTAAATCAATAAATCTTGTCTGTTATAGATATATAGACGTCTATCCATGGCTTATTTCATGATCACAAACTCTCCTGATCAGGGTCTGAGAGGATTTCCGCACCACTAATATACACTTTATACACAGATATGATATCGGGACTCATCAAAAACGTTTTTGTATATGTAGTATACATTCGTATGTACAAATTACTCATTCAAAGTATAACGGTTACTTTCACTATGTATCAATCGAAATATTTTGTATCAATTAGAAACCTATTATTACATTTATGTTATAAAAAAATGATATTAGTTGTTAGATTACGCCTGAATGATCACAACCGTATCAAAACTGCAAGACATATAGGCTGATATATGAACATCAAAGCCAGAATAGTGATATACAATTGTAAACTGTCTTAACACAAAGCGGTAAAGGGCCTACTCCTGCCTTCAACGCTTACCAATAAGGTATATTCTGATATAAAGGAAAATAACAAGGAAAATATATACAATGTCAACAACGTTATAAAATAACATTGAGTCAACTATAGTATCCTTTACACAAATAATATATAGTTTGTGTCCATGCACGCACATCCACGTATATTCCGGAAATGTATGGATTAATGTTATGTATTTATGCCAACATAAAGCACTCAAATGAAAAACGTAGACACGCTTGGGATTGTACGTACATGACTACTGTAAAATATCACTAAAGTTCCATTGCCCACTATTGGATATCATATAGAATTTGCATCGCAAGTATGGGCACAGCTGCAGGTGGTCTATTCGTGAAGGGGGCACGGGTGGCCCAGTTGTCTAAGGCGCCGCGATTCGCTGTGCAGAGTTGCGTCCCTTGGGCACGCCAGAAACCTATGATTGTGGGTTCGAATCCCGGTTCGCCCCGATTATGTTTCTAGGTTTGTCAGCACCATACCCGTGCTCGTGGGTTTCACCGAAGTGGTAAACGTCCGAGGCCTGCATCACTTCGGGCTTTCCTCCCACATTAAGCTGACACGCCGTGATATAACTGGACTAATGTTAAAAGCGGCGTTAAACCCAACTCACTCACTCTATTTGTGAAAGATGCCGCAATTTCCTGTGCAGTGTTGTGTCCATTATACCTGCCTAAAACCTCTGATCGTGGTTTCGAATCCAAGTTCGCCAAAGTAGTAAACATCAGTTCGAGCTTTCCTCCCATAGTAAGTTGACAATTTCATTGAAATGCTGTTGAGGCGGTGTATAAAAACAAACTCACTCACTCACTCGTATGAATTTGTCTTGTATAAGGTACAGGGTTCTAGTTTGTAGAGGTTACACGGGTCACATTTCTAGGAACTCTTTGTTGTACCTTGATTTCCTTCCACATCAAGCTGACACACCATTATATAACTGCAATACCAGTCACAGCGGCGTTAAACCCAAATCACTCACGAACCCATTAACATATATAACGATCATAGTCTGTGCATCCTATCCAATGCATATACATCCCTTCTACCCACCCTCATCCAAGAAAACCCTTGTTTTAAACGGCACTAAACAGTTTGGGTCCTGAACTATGAACGAGTGAAGAATGAGATCATAACGAGAACATACAGCTAGAAATCAACTGCTTGCATTCATCGAGACAACGAAATGTTCCTATGGATCGTCTTAATGAAGCTTTTGAATAGCTCATCAATCACTACCTAGTGCAGGAAAACCTCTTTATTTGGACCTCTGTTTCCATTAGAGTGTCGCCCATGAACTGGTCAGATTGGACGTGTGTAATGAGTACCAGTTTAAGTATTCCTGAGAGTATGACTTGGTACACTGGTTAACATCTGTGAGTACCAACAGAATACAATTCATTATTCTAGTTTAATAAGCGTTGGATTAGATTCCATCACAATCCATGGTAATTGCGTTATCCCCGTGTGTGATATACATTGATACAACCGTAACATCATGTTCCTGCCAGGATTGCCGAGGAACCAAACATTTGAGCCTCTCGTGTCAGCAATCAGAAATAGCAGCTGGTGATAAATGATAATACTGATCTGTTTCATAAACAATCCTCATCACCATATCAGCAATATGTATAATCCTCCACGGTGTACAACATATTATCAATACTTATAGTATAGTCAGTCAGTGCTCTAAACAGAACAGGTATTAATGATATCAAATAGTAAAATGAGCTTTGATGAACATGTCGTGTTGAGAAATGTCTGAAAGAAACCCTTTAATCAATACGTGATCTGTTCCTGCTGCTTGATTGGGCAAACTGGAAAGAATGATAAATGACAACTTTCAATCTTCTTCCTTTCATGTAACTCCCACCAGAAGAATATGGCCGAAACGTTATTCATTGACTTGTAAATGGAATTGCTGTTAATGATTAATTGGGAAAACATCCGCTTGTGCCCTGTTAATCAGGAACAAGACGAACTGATGAGCTAGCAAGACATTGTTCACGCATGCATACATGCTTTGGTGGGGGTACTTACCTATAGAACCATGCATACATCGTCTGAATGATTTATGTATGTATCATTGCCCCCTTAATGAGTGTTCATCGTGTTACCAATAAATATAATATTGTGGAGACGACACTTTATCAACATTACTATTGGTATTTGACTGTCATTTGCGTTTAGATGAACCTCAGTCAAGTGGAATGTTTGATTGAGACCAGTGATAGAAGCATCATTGACCATAACGAAAACAACTGTGACATGAATAATCTTGTAACGCTGGCTGAAGTCCCTGTGTTGTAAAAGGCTTATCGTGTTATTTGATCCAAACCAGTGAGAATCACTCATAATAAAGTGTTGTTATGATGGACAATGCATTCCTAGTAAACTTAACGAACCTTGAACCGCCAAGAAGCCATGAATGCGTGTTTGGGTAGAACAGTCTTTCACAGCATTACATGTACAAAGGACGCCCACTTTATTTCATTACCTTTAATATAGTTAAGGGAACAAAAGAATTTCTGGGTCTTTCAACTGGTTTGAGAAACACAACTATCTTGTTTCTAAATACATGTCAACATGTCGCCTCTGTGAGAAGAAATAACATACATGTATTATGTACACTGTACGACTCAAAAGACGCCATGCAAACAAAAGGATTATACAAACGTCCACATGTACTCCCTCATTTATTACGTCAATATTTGGTTTCTAATGAAAGTCAAACACACACCCCTTTACTTCTATGGTCTTCTATGTTAAAATCTGAATGAAGAATCTAGACTAGCTGTATTAAGACAGGCAAATGGTGTCAGCTACGTCGTAGCAGAGATTTACATAGATACGGTTGTACATAATTTCATCAGAGACCTTTGTATTATTTATGTGAGGCGTTTTGTTATTGCCTTTGACAAGAGATGAATTTATAGCATTTGACTTTAACATGCCAAACTAGACTTGATTGTCAACAAATGACACCTATACCTGCATTTAAAACACAATATTGTAAATCGTCTATTTGTTGGAACTATTTGATCTGTTTCCAAGGTAACGTCGTCATATTGTGATAACTTATGGTAATTTAAATAATCTTACCAAACAAGTGTAGACTTTGATAATATTGGGTTGATAAACCAAAAAATGCCAATTTAATCTAAATACTCAATGGACCAAAATATGGAGAGAGCATCAGAACCGATCATGAAAGAGACCCACTCGCTGTTAGTGTGTTTATATGTATCGCATATTTCTCTTGTTCATCAACATATATTTCACCCCAAACCAAAATGTAAATAAACAGGCTTCATTTCAACAACATCAAAGAGATCATAAGACTCAGGCTGAAAATATGTCACACAAGTACGTTCTGATGGCTACACATAATGAAATACCATGTTTTATCCAGGGAACATTCCCTGGTGATGTTCAAAGCGTATTATTCACAAATCCCTGTTTCCGAAGAAACGGATACAATAAAAGAATTATTTCGATACCTATTGAAAAGCTTTTTCGCAAAGCTGATTTAGATCGATGAATGCTGCCACAGATTTCGACAGGTGGTTATTACATGGAGGACGATTGTAGCATTTAGTAGATATGATCGATATTGCCCATTAAAACAATAACAGGGCTATTTGAAATTTGTATGCTGCATCGATATTCAACCAGCCATCGCTTATTAAGCAAATTTGACAGACTGTCTCACTGTGAAATCATAGTTAGGTGGTAATATCTCGAAGAAATGGCGTATGAAAAAACGAGACTAGCAACTATTACTTTCACATACCTGATTCCTCCTGTGCTTTGATGGCAATCTGCAATATTCCAGAAAGACAGACTAAAACGGCATTGATAAAATTCATAGTCTCTACAGTCGTCGAGGTTTCCCCATTCACATGTATTTTCCATTAATTAAGCAAATCTCACGTTGAAGGGACGAATTACTACCGTCCGAACAGGCTTCCACGAAGCACACTGTTGAGACTTGCTGTAGTAGGAGGCGTGCCTGTTCATATAACGATCTCGCTAGGTATAGCAGTAGTACACTGCCTGCTTCGCTTTCGTTTGGGATGGATCACGACTTCGCGCTTGTTGCAGTTTTACTTATCATGTCGTCTGCTGTTGATGTGTTAGCAGACGACACTGTTGAGGCCGGCGTGCAGTGTGCGCATAGCTAGTTGGTGCTACCTTGTACGGACTTTGCCGTTTGTGGCCACGCTGAGCCTCGCGCTGTGCGCTGTAATCAATAGAACAGGAGAGAAAGAGCAGGAACTTTTAAACACAAAGAAGTCGGTTACTTAACTTCCTTGGTCGTGACTAGAAGGTGGGTGAAGGGTTATGCTCATTTGGAATATAGCTGCAACGATGTCGTAGGTGGAATCTAATTCTTGTGTTTTCGTTGGACTTCAGATGGATTAAATCAGGTGACGCCATGCAACTGCGCCTAACAACCATATAGAGATATTGGTGTCTTCCCGCGCTTCCTTGGATGCAGCCCAGAGGAAATAATGCATATGCATGGCGCCTTCAATTGCTTATAATGAATTGATCAACATTACGTTAGTTTACTGGATTGTGAAAGCAAATGAACAATACGAGGGGGAAATTAAGAAGTAGAACTAGGTCAATGGATTTTTTTTTTTTTTAAAATACCGGGAAAAAAATAAATCCATGCTATGATGTTGCGTGTGAATCTCAAAAATTGTGTGCAAGAATGATTATTTTGCCTCATAAATGTTTATGGATGTTAGTGGACGTGAACGGAAGGGGTCGTTAATGAGAGGATCACTCAAGTGCAATTACAAATGTGTGTAATAATATTCCCCTGACAACGTACATTTCGATCAACGGGTCAAATATGATACTATAATGTAACTCTTGTCTCCTTGTTCACACTGCAGTTTCATGGCGTGTTGCACTTAATCTGCAATTATTTTCCATTTTTATTCTAATTTCGTCTTTATCTAAAATCGATTCACGCGAATCTGTATTTGACAATAATTTTTACCACGTCACTTTGAACGGTCGATGAGTCGACTGTCCCAAGTCCTATTGGGGAAACACAAATAATTCGGTTCATTATCTCAATCTCACTCTGCGACCACTTTTAGATTCTTTATGTTCAGATGCTGAAATTTCAAATCAACAACACTTGGGAAGACCTCTCATGAGATCAAGCGGAAAATCTGTTTGTCATCAAGGAGACTCGAATTTACGATAATGTCTTCTCCCAATGTTCAGTTCAGGAAATGAATAATTCAAAGTTTAACTGTAAAGATGTGGGTCACTGGAGTGCACTTAAAACCTGCATTCATATCACCAAGTATAATGGGAAAGCTGGTAAAGAAACTCTTACTCGAAAGGTGTCCATGCCTGTATGTTTGGATCTAATCTGTCTAGAAAATTCTGTCTTTGACATGAAATCGTTGATTTCACTTAGAATTGGTCCCCATAACGTAATGGATCGTATGGGCAGACTCGGTAACAGCTGATTGTGTGTCATCATACCCCGATTGAATGGGACGGTGTTCATAATATCAACCACTGGTTTGCCTTACCTCGGCTCGATTAATTATTGGTCGTCGTGTTATTGCGTGATTGTTTTTCTGACAATAAAACAATAAACACAACGTGCACGTTCAGCTAGCTGGAGTAGTCATCGTATTTTGCAACACCGTCCTATGCCTGTTAGCGCCGACGAATGAGCTTTCGCTTTGTGATCTGACTGAGTGTGTGTCATGGTGCCCCGATAGCGTGGCTGGTTGATCACGGTATCAGCCACGTACATGTACCTACCTGTCACAGGTTAGATCAATTACACTTGAACCCTGCAGAGAGGCTGTGGCCAAAACTGTGGGCATACCACGTCGTTCAGCGTAACATCCGTTGTCGTAATGTCGTTGAAACTGATTGAAAACGGCGTCCTAATTAAAAACCTTTAAAATGATATTGAACGATTTCCATCACTGTCTACAGTATCATGTTAGTGTTCTCTTCATTTAATGATTAAGCTCTTAATCCGTCTGAATCCGAGCAATTGGTGATACTATTAAACTGATGGAAACTTGAATCTACTAATTGCTGCAGAGGAAAATCATAGTCACAAATAGCAATTGCATTCTGCCCAGTGAAGACGCTTTAAGGAATGCAAAGAAGCCCAATTTTGGAGTAATCAAATTGTCTGGCGTTACCGAGCAGCTGCCCTTGTTGATATGACCCATATAGATTTATTATTATTATTACAAATAAATGTTGACCAAGAAGGATTACAGGATTTCGAATGGCTCATAGTAAATGTAGTATTTGCTTTAATGAGGACATAAATCCAATCACTACTCTGTAATGCCAGACACAATACATAAGATCCCCTGAACGTTTAATAATGAAAGGTAGCGGATGTATGTGGATTGTTTATGAAGAGCGACTGACTCAGTACCAACGTTAGCCAAAATAATGAGCCATCATTTGACATTTACGCACACTTCAATAGGACCGTATAATCTGTTTAGATTGTTATTGGCGTCTGCGCAATCTCCTTTCAGAATCTATTCCACCATTTGACCGTTTTTCACCCTGCCCAAATGCAGGGAGGAAGGGTCTCTTAACGCCCCGTTGTTTCAATTTCACTCAAAAAAACTTTGTCGACATATCAGTTATTCGGCCGAATCTCCAGCTATGTTTCTAAGCCGAGGGGAAACATTGTCGATGACGATAATGGGGAACGTTGCGAGAAAATAGATTGCTAGGAAATTATACTGAGACCTATGTACATTGGATTATCATTTGTGTCGGAGGGTAGTTTCTGTACTACTTTGTTAAGAATGTCTGTATGTAGTTATAAAAGTAGCAATTTGTTTGCGTTTTAAAACCCTTTTGTGAAAACACATAACAACAAATATAAAAAAACTTGAAATTTAAAGATTCTCAAATAACGGTATTTCAAGCTCTGATGGAGATATATATGTAACAGGGCGTTAAGGGATTATGACAAATCCACGCATCTATGGAACAGAAGGTGAAGGTCAAGATGAACTGAATGTGAACAGACAACGTTGAGGCTCGCTTGAATAAAAAAGAAACTTCTCAAGGTACTGAGCTCCTACAATCTCTGCCCATGCGAAAACGTGGAATAATTCAGTTCGGAAACTAAGGAAGGACCCTCGAGCTAACATAACATTCCTGGGCCCTGCTGGCCTACAACATACATGTATGTTTCAGTAAGATTAAACCATACATGGAAACATAAGCCAGCGTTACTCCAAAACTGTTCTACCATCTTGCAGTTCCTGATTTAAACGCTTTTTATCATAGATTGATTTAAGTCCACATTTTCTGAACTAAAATCAATATGACAAACATCGCTTTTAGCCTGCATCGTTGAGCTTAACTAAAACTGAATATATTGCGTAAAATGAGAAAATACTTCAAATCCATTCCATTATAGCCGTTGGGAACTTTTCTCTGCATGATTTTTCGAAATTGGACTTCTGTGGCATTTTATTGGCCGAATTCTCCAGGGTTATCATGCTATTAAGGATGCAATATTGACGGATCGAGGGGAGAATTATGGTGTTGGCTTAAAATAAAATCAATTAATATTGAGAGATGTTCTCTCCTCACTAATCATGACCTCGTCAACACACGAAACAGACACTTGATACTCACGGGGGTCCAGCTGAGATTAGACATTGAGAGTAAATTATGAATCTAGCAGTAATTGATCCACGTTCCAGTACACTCACACAACATGCGATTATCAGAAACCATTACGAGGTTTGTAATTGTATAAGAAATTAAAATCGTGCATGATAATCTCATTGTCTGAATATATTGCATACATGTATATGTATTTTTTTTCACCCGAGTGTCTTTTGATTTCAAATGTATAAGTAGCAGAGCCATTAGTGATGTCATTTGATTGTGACGTCATGGTAACCAATTACGTCACAATGGTTTGCAAAGGATTGTGATGCAATTTCATTGCAGAGATATCTACAATGTAGTTATCGCTTGATCCCACACAAGCGATATTTGCTGTGGGAGCCAGTTTTAGATGATAAAATATGGTCATTGTCGAGTTCGTCTTTCACGCTTGACCAAAAAGAAATAATGCGCAATGATATGACCTTAAAATCGTTTTCACATCCGTAAGGAAATATAGGTATGTTTTACCGAAAACCAACTTGTTATTTACAATTTACAAGGCTACACTACATCACATGCAAAAGCACCTTTGTATTCCGAACACATTACGCGGGGAGACATTTTGTTACAGTGGTATTACATGAAAATTAATATGCATATTGCACAGGAAAACTTAAAACATTTAAATTCGTCTTACTATCATACTAAGCGTGTTAGGACCACTTTACCACATACAGTGTCTGGTATGAATAGTCTATAAGGCGCAAATGAGGTATGAAGTTTAACTGATAGCTTTTGGGGGGTTCTTTTGTCTGGGACTTCACGAATATACATGATTTATTTAATGTGAAATGAAGACAAGACATATTGGGGCAGGTTGCACCACGGTGAATATATGCATTGAATACAAATACGATATTGCTTTATCGTAATTACCATCCTTCATGCAACATACAACAATAAACATTGAATGCCTTGAAGGAAATACCCATTGCTGAGTCAACAAGCTTATGCTTGCAAGAACTGCATGCATATAGCCGGTACTCGAGTGCACTATTATTCAGTATCGGATCATGGATCATTACAAGAGATTTATAGCACAAGGGGCACATATCTGTCAAGATAATTGACGTAGAAAGATGTAAACAAGGACCTTTCTCCATAACTATTTCTCGGTAGAGTTCACTTGATTGTTTTATTAAATGATTATTCCATAAATTGCCATGTAATTCCCTTACCGTATCCCGTTGGTAGGGCGTAAAGCAAAGTTCATTCATTTACTTATGACCTTTACGCCCACAAATCCCCCCAAAAGTCATCGATGTTATAAATCCACATTACACTACATTACAATAAAGCCATACTTCATAAACAACATAACTTTGTATCAAAGAGCGCATTAATCCTTTTGTTTACCCGACAGTTAAGGATAACATTATGTCATGCTCTATTCGTGTGCATATAACAAGTGGTATTGATTGAGAAGGTATACATTGTGACATTGCTGCTTGAAAATGAATGTATTCTCCAACTCAATCTCGGTTTCCTTTATCGATCAACCCTTTGCTTTGCACGATACAACTCATTCCTGAAGCTTTCAAAGATAATAACGTGATTAATATCATAATAATGTGATTTGTTCCCCTGATTTGAACATTTTTGGCCAAAATGGTTGCATTTGGCTAAAAGGATGGATCTGAACAACGACAGTGAGTTAAAATCATGGTGGAAGGTTGATACAGATGTCATGTTGGATGCACATCAAAAGACGTAACTTATCTATTACAGGCATTCTATTGATGAATCAGCATCTGAGTTGTTATGAGGACAGGTTGGCAATGCCTAGGCGGAAAAGGCAATGACAAGTAGCATACATCAAGTACAAAGTTACGTCTAAGTGATTGTATACACAGTGAAAAAATCTATTATTACCCCCATGGCCATAAATTTGAACCATGCGAGGTCGTCAATGAAATCAGTACTGACGCTGAACATGCCAACCGGCATTATGTCAGAGAGGCTCCTTTAGGGAAATGTCCGGGACGAAAATAAACATGCTTGTGGTCCCACGCAAAACAGTTCGTGTCCGGCGCATATCCAGCACGCAAGAGGAGCTGTAATAAGGTCTTGCGATTCACGACAAGTCTTCAATCCGCGTCAATAAAGTAATGAAGGCTAATGAGACAATCAATACGATCACGCCGTTTGTTTTCATTTCAGTCAGACTTGCATAAAATGCAAGTATGGTGACGAAATGAAAGACGAGACTTGAGGGAAAGGCTCTAGTGTGAGAGGAGAGAGCTTATTACGTTTTATGGTCAAGCTGTTCACAAAATAGATTTCATTTCGAGGTAATAGGATTGAGAAACAGCAAATGCACAAACCTTAGGAAAATCGTTTCTGAGAAAATGCAGTTCCGCAAACCAATTTACCTTTTTCACAGATAAATTGCTTTTGTTTTTTCAACTTTTTATGTGACAAGTTGACATTATCGCAATCAACTATTGACATCGTCTGATCTTACAGGTGCGTTGGGGTAGTCTAGTGGTTAAGGCGTCCGCGCGTCACGCCGAAGACCCGCGTTCGATTCCCCACATCTGAACAATATTTATAGCCAATCGGTGTAAAACCAAACTCACTCGTATCTTATATGACTGTTTCGTAATCATAGCCTATGGATGTAGAGTGGATTCGGAAGATTCGGAAATTTTATGGTGGACATGTGGGGAATATTTCCAAAGTTTACACATCAGTGACTGTCACCATGTCGAAAAACCAGACTAGTCACGGTCTAGTGACCACATCGCTCCACGCTCCTTTAATTGTGCTTCCATCACCATTCGGTATAGTCCGGCAGTCGTCGTTGTCCGGAGACTTTGCATTCCTTGTAAGAGAATTGACATGTATATATGTCAAAATCATGATATTGTGTCTTTACCTTCAGGCTTCGTTAGACCGTTTACGGGTCGTCTTCTAGTGGGTGGACCCTCGAAACTCAGGTTTCGTTCGTAAGTGATTACGTGGCAGCTTTAGTCTAGTACTGACTTACCCTGGTCCTATTGAGCTGAACTTATTAGCTAGGCTTTTTCATACTCCGTTCTTTCTAGTAATACGTTGATAACCATCCTTCCCGCGATTGTCTGGTTTAGGTCAAGTACCTGTTTCCTATTGGAAGTCAAGATAGTCTTTTGGTGAAGTACCCTTTTAATGATTATGAGTCCAGATACTCCGTAGGTCCAGTACCTTATATGTTCGGGAAGTTTAGAATTTCCTTGTCAAGTCAAAGTGTGTGAGGCAATTTCCGTCTATTTTTTTGTCCAAGAGACTTATGTGGGGGCATGTCCCCTGCGTTTATTTCCCGCTATTTAATCCAGCCGAGGTTATTCGCTCATTAGAGTTAATATACTCTGGTGTTAATTGGCCGCAGCCGACTTAATTGCCTCTCTATGCATTTTAAAGTGTTGTTGAAACTACTCTCATTTTATTACTGTTATACAGATGCTTAGCTAATAAACCTGTGAACATATTACCACGTTTTCATTATTACTTTATTCTTGTTTTATCTATCTATCTATCTATCTATCTATCTATCTATCTATCTATCTATCTATCTATCTATCTATCTATCTATCTATCTGTCTGTCTGTCTGTCTGTCTGTCTGTCTGTCTGTCTGTCTGTGGTTTGTTTCACAAAATGCACATGTACACAACATGTCCTGACCATCAAACTGACACGCTGAGATGTAACTGCAATGCCATTGAGAGCCAACAGCATTTACTCGCTCATTGCAATTGATGAAGATACAATTTAGGATGTTGTTATAAGTAACTATGCTTTGGAATATCATATGTGTCCATACTACGTCTATATTGACCCGGGTTAGCATAGATCGTCACCACTCTATTGCTTGTGGAAAGAGGCGAGGGATGGTGAAAATCGGCAGCGATGTCATCATATCCCGACAGCGTTGAATGTTATCATAATATCAACCGTTGGTTTGTCTTGTCCAGACATCGTTTATTTATAGTCCGCCATGGTATATCTATGATATTGCTGGATTTGTGACGTACAACAAAACAATGTTGCACTGTGTTGCACTCACTGTATGTATATGGTCAATGCAATCGCATCTTAACTTATCATCTTGTAAGACTTCATGATATGGAGGTCTGGAATGAAAACTTGATCGTCCCGGCATATCCTCGAATTTATTCTACTTTACAAGATATTTTCACAAAGATAATGTGTTCGTGGGATCTATGAATGACATGCTCTTATATCTTATAGTGATGTCTACATACACTAACGTACTAATATTCTCATATCACAATATCTTTAGATCCTATAATTCCGCTTCAAAGTAAGACCGGAAAGCACCGAAACGAACCAAATCAAAAGAGACATCTCTGGAGAGTTTTTTGGTTTCTGTCCATTGTTATTCATCAAGTATGATGTCGAGAATAGGACCCGATTAACGAAGATACTTCTCTTGCATCCATCGTAAGTGTCACGCATTGGCTCTCAATATAACTGATACCCTATCATCTAATCTCACACAACACGATATCTGCTTATAATTGCGTTTGATCTATATTACATCATTTCTTCAACCTACCAGTACCTTGTGTTTAGGAGTGTTTGCTTATTTGAATGGCGTCCAACTGTATAAGGGTCATGTTGGCCAATTGCCCTCAGACGCATCAATTCATTGTGCAGAGTTGCGTCCTTCAGCTGAGACAAGATTCGATGACCACTGATCTCTGATTCTATTTGAATATGGCGATAATGCAAACAAAAACGACAACAGAACATTTATTTTACACTCTTAAAACTTAAAGTTTCGACATACACGTTGGTGAATTCCACAGAAACATAGAAACGTATCAGTAGATTACAATCAGGCCCGTCATAATCTGACCTTCGGTCATCACATTGGAGTAGCCAATCACGGACCTTGAATTCGAGCTCAGGCATATGTTTACCAGTTATGTGAAATGGGTTTCTCACCCTCATAAACGTCCGTTCACACTTGCATCAATGTGCACGTTATCTTGATGCTGGTAACACAAACCAGATCTACTGCGCCAGCACAGAAATGCGCGAAATGCTCCAACAGTAAGTGAGCAAGAAGATGCCAATACGCAGTTCTCTGGTTCTGGAAAGCCTCAGTTAAATAAAGTTATGTCCACATGGGTGCGACTCTATTTCAATCAGCGTATCTCCCCAGTCAGACAACAGCTATTTGTTGACTGGTGATAAATAAGATGAGAATGGGTATGGTGCTGACAAACCAAGCAACATTATAAAAACGAACAATTATTCAAACTCAAGACCAGAGGCTTCTGACAGTCTCAGACAGATATGGATACATATTGTCCAAACTTTCGTTCATAACCATAAAGTAGTAGACAACAACGTGTAAACAGCCGGTGTGCAATAAAAAAACACTGCCATGACCATAAAATGTATGATTTCGGAGAGTAGAAACAAATTTTCGAAATATCTATATATTTAGCATGAAAGTGATGTATTGTACATTATTATCTCATTAACCCATTTCCATAACTCGTCGGGCTAATTACTCTTGATCAAGGAACACGAAATCAAAATACATAATGAAAAGACATACAACCCGTTGAGCTACCTTCGGTAATGATGCCATCTGCTATCCATACACAGTGCGTGTAGGTTATAAACGTGGTAGTGAATGTCAAAACGTTCTAAATCTGTGTGATATATTCTTGCATGGCCATGTGAAATTATATCTGGATTGGAACTGAAGCCACAGTGTGCTTCAAATGCAGGTTATACTGTCGTTATCTCACAATATATAAACCCCCAAAATAAACTCTTAATATACTTGGCAGCGTCTATTTCCGAGTTGGAGTCACTTGGGTAGATGTTCGTGTTTGGAGTAGGAAGCGACGAAGACTGTCTGTTTGGTTTGGAGATTCCACAAACTAAGTTTAAACTCATTTTATTAGGACATATAAGAATGTTATAGTCTGCTTATTGTATGATTGCAGTTAATCTATACTACTCCAAAGAAGTTAAAGGTCACCCGATTCTTTCAAAAGACTATTGTTAAGATGTTTTGGAATTATCTTTAACGTCTAGTGAGTAGTGAATATAAAAAAAATCCATTACTTTCATAAATATATTTGTCGGTGTCTGACATCTTCTTTCATATCCTGCCATGCATCTTAGTAGAACAGTATGCCATAACAGATTCAAGAACATCCAGAACTGAAGAAACAGCCGTTGTTTTGGTTTCTTCCTCAAGAACATTCGTTTCAGAACCATGGTTGAAAGCCAGTCCTCGAAGTGTTGAGTAACATAAACAAATGGGTTTATAAAGAAAACGGCTTTGCAAGAAAAATAACAAAACGCTTCGTGGACACTGACGATGGATGGCTACTCTTAAGTTGTTATGCGTAATTTCATATTCCTGAAGCAATAGGAAAGGTTTAGAATGAACGCGCCAGAGAAGTTTCATGGTTGATGTTGTATCGATTCTCACTTGCCCATACAACTACTCTTGGTGGGTGAAGTGTGTGTTTCCTGGTTGCTGTCCCACTAGATTGACCTCCTCATTGCTGTCATTGACCTGGGATTCGCGACGACTTGCAGAGAAACAGCAGTCAGAGCGGAGATGAATTATAGAAGAACCCACAGACAACTTACTGTACGCGTTCTTTGTTGAAATAATAAAGCAATCGTCGGAATTTGCGATTGAATATTGATTGAAAGTTTGCATATAAATCTTTACAAAGGCACAGATGGAGCCTGAACGTCGTTGTTCTATAGTTACAGCTATTAGGAGAATTGGATTCGTCATTAAAGACATTTAAAAACTGTTCATAATATACACAAAGAAAAAAGTTAAGCACACCCCTATTTCTAAACCATGACAAATGGCAAAAATCATGGCATGGGATGACTGACCACAGGAGCTGAGCGATACAAATATCATCGGATAGAACAAACATTTGACAACAAATAAAGAAGATATTGGTGAGTTGTGATTGAAATTTACTGACAAAAACATCATGGTAACACAGGTACTATTTTTGACCTTAGACAATACCTAAAAAAGTATAAAGCTGCAGGATTAAGTAAACAAGATACGTTTGATGTTTCATGTGAAAATGTTCCTTAAAGTCTCTACTTGACATGACGCGTGAAACAGATCAGTAGCGGGTATAACCGCCATGTGCCCAGCTGACGCATTCCACCCTATGTCTCCTGCCCCCAATCAGTCGTTGGATCTGTTGATGGGTCAACAATAACCACTCCTGATGTAATGCTGCTTCCAATTGGCGTAAATCTTGTACAAGAAGATCTCGTGCCTGTATGCGCCGCCCCAGAATATCCCAAACATGTTCAAGGGGGTTCAAATCTGGGCTCATTGCTGGCCAGGGTAGAGTCGTTATTGCATTGGCCCTCATGTAATCCACGACTCCATGCGAAAGATGAGGCCGGGCATTATCATCCATGTACTGAGGTCGAGTAGCAAGAGGGTGGTTGTCACAATGAGGAACGATGACTGGCCTCAGAACGTCCCGGATGTACTGAGCCCCTGTTAAGTTGCCCCTTATGGTGACCAAATCCAACCTGCATTCATGAGAGATACACCCCAAACCATTACCGAGCCCCCGCCGTATGCAACAGTCGGTTTAATTTTCCGTGATCCGGTGCCTCCAAACTCTCGTTCTTCCATCAGTGACGGGGAGCAAAAAGCGACTTTCGTCTGACCAATGGATCCGTCTCCAGGTTTTTAGATTCCAGTTCTGTCGCGCAATACACCATGCTGAACGAGCAGCTTTGTGGTGATCTCTCAGCAAGGTACGATTTATGACTTCAAGTCCTGCTGCTTTCAGCTGGTCCCTGACGATTCTGGTACTGAAATGTCGATTGGGCAACCACAGCTGTTTCAGACGAGTACTTGTTATAAATTTATAAAAGGTTCTCGGCGTATGAGACGAAGAAGGTCCCTGTCTTCGTGATGTGTCGTCACAGGAGGTCTTCCGGATCTGGGACGGTCCTGTACATCACCGGTCTGAGCATGCTACTGGACTAAACGGCTTACGACAGTGTGATGACACCCCAAATTCCGACCATGGCATTACAAGACATTCCTGCGTTATGCATGCCGATTATTTGCCATCTTGTGGCGTTTGATAATTACCTTCGTCCCATGGTCACACAATGTCATGGAATAACTGTTTAAACCCGAGCTTAAGATAGCAATTTTAACGTGTATTTTAACGATATACTCCTTTTTAGAGATACTCGAGGGTAGCACTCGAGGGTCACTCGAACTTGTGCATTAGCCATTTTGGACATAGATAAATAAGTTGCAATCTTTATATATA
Organism: Haliotis rufescens; assembly: GCF_023055435.1. Classification (NCBI taxonomy): domain Eukaryota; kingdom Metazoa; phylum Mollusca; class Gastropoda; order Lepetellida; family Haliotidae; genus Haliotis; species Haliotis rufescens. The sequence goes on along the minus strand of NW_025963779.1, from coordinate 75,041,217 downwards.
CCATCAAATACATACTGTATGAATTCTTAAGAAACGACTCTCCTCTAAACCCATCGGTATCATAACCCATATCGACTAAGAAACTAATTGTTTGTTCAATTAAGAAACTGATCATCTCTTCTCCTGTGTTTAAACGTCCAACTGTATTATTTTTTTACGAAACGACTCTCTAGTAAATCTCCTCTCCTCTCCTCTGTTTGTAACAGCACGGGCGCTAATCTAAACTACGGTAATCCGGTGTTTTTATAGCAATTACTCATTTTCGCCTTCGTAGGAGAAATACCCCAACTTGGGTTTTCGCTTTACTGATACTAGAGAAAATTGGATTTTCGCTAACCCGGCACAACACCCCATGCATGGCACGTGAGCTTTCGTCACGCATGACTGATTACATAATCGTGAGAAAACAAAAGTCTTCCCGTAATTATATCTTTCATGACTGTTACAAATATTGGGACCGAACAATTATGAAATATATTAGGATGTGCTTAACTTCTTTCTTTGTGTATATAACCTGTTTTTAGGTGATTCCTTGGAATAGAACACAAACTGTTTATTGTCAGTGGCCACGTTCCTGTGATGTGAATGATGTTCTAAAGCCCACTCAATGTATTTTACCGCTGTTGTTATGTTCTCAAACAGACGGAAACTCATTGTTGCATGTAATGAGATCCTTTAAAATGTAAAATGTGTGTCTACATTCGAGAAAACAAGAATACACACTGACAATGAGACTCATGAGACTTGTGGGTGTGTGGTTTGATATATTGCTAAAATATTGGCGCAGAAGTACGGGCTCAATATGGCTCATGGTTGTCATTTATAAATGTCTGTTCGCTATATAGAGCGTCACATTCCAACAACACGCGTGACAAGAGGCAGCATGCAACATCAATCATCCACAAACTGGCATGGTGGGCGTCAATGTTGTAAACATGTTTTTATTCACAAGGTTTACAATACGCAAGTCAATAATATTCCATACGAAGCACACATGTAATTATTATGTCGGGATCACTACAGCAAACATTATTTGCTGACGCAATGCAGACATCGTTGTAGTCTTAATACAGATATCATTGTTTACGTACAGTACTACTACAGATTGCATGATTGTAGAAATATTGTCATTGTCATAGTTATGACGCCAGATACAACTATTGTTGACCCTGTTTTTTTCTCGACTCGGTAGAACGTGCTATGTTATTGTGAATATCCCAGCTAATTAAAGTGAATGCATGAGAAAGAGATCATTACATTTGTGTAAGAATGCTCACAATTCCATTTCTTTCGCTTGGGAAGTACAAAATCTGACACTCATCGTAACATCAGCTAATGTATTCGGACTCTTTACGCATTACATTGCATTTATCTAAGGAACCAGCTACACTCTATCTGCTTAATGATTTGCTGTTATACGTTTTCAAGGGTAATTGCATTTTCGTAAAAGTCCAATTCTTAAATGTCACGAAATACCTGGTATCATCACTATTTGATAGTGATTCATTAATATATGCTAATGACATAGTCGGAATCGTACAATCGTCTCTGTTTTCGGCGGAGATTTCTTATGAAAATGGAAAGGATTTTGTCGCTTTTATTCAATTGTCGAATATAATAAATCGTCATAACATTTCAATACCACCATACAACCATTTCACTATCTACCTAATATATTCTTTTTAATTTAACTTCTTTTATTTAAATTACCATAAACATCTTGTTTGTTTAAAACTTTAAACATGACGTGAACTTTGTAACAATTGCAAAATACATCTCAGTTCTAAGGTCTTAAATGTTTTTTCTGTCATATATCTGAATTCAGTCTCAGAGTGGGAGGGGGAATGATTGTTGTCTAGTGCAATATTATATCTATATTAATATGCTGGTCTGGACAAGGCAAAACGGTGACTGAGAAAAGCAACGATTGATGACATCTGAGTTTGAGGACCCTATCCAATTGAATTGCCTCGTATGACCAGCAGTGTGGTGCTGAGATTGGAAATGTCAATGTTTAACCATCTCCTATGGGAAATGACAATTAGTAGATTATATTTACATATAGGGAAAACGTATGATCAATTATTCATCTTGTTCTATGTTATTCTTTCCTAAGCAGTATGGTACATACCTCTAACAAATAAGAATGCGTTATAATACTAGCACAGTCATTAAGATGGTGTACACTGAAACACCACGAGCATGTATCATTCGCTGTGCAAAACACAGTAGTAATGTTACATGAAAGTTCCGGAATTACATTGAACGAAAAAGGGATTTTTTTATCTCATTTTAATCAAATATCTTCGACTTCAAAAAACGAAGATTTCAAGGAGATAGTAACCCTTCAATTAAAATCGAATTTTCTTCCAAATTATGAAAGAAATTTGGAATCTCACTAACGTCAATTAAATGGATGCAGAGCGCTACAAATCTGTATCCAATGTTTAACAAATACAACATATGGAACGCAGGAGTCTAATGCGGGTCTAAATATCCTCAACTGCAGGATTTACGGTCGCTGTTCAAAAACCGTTAGCTCTTTGATAACCAGGTGAGCGGTCTTCTGGCTGTCGATGGGAGGAAGACGCAAAGACGGAGGATGTTCCTACCGAGACCCTAAGAAATAATGCATCCGTTTTGCGATAGATTGAAGGCGTTAAAGTAGCTGAGCATGTTGATATGCAAGCCTCTCGACCTCAGGACTTAGTACACTGGGGTTCAATGTCACTGAGTTTAAAGTAGTGTTTGAAAAGTTTAAAGAAGGCGTTTGAAACTCAGAGAGTTCAACTTTCGTATGGTCATATTCAGTACATGGACACAGTGAACAGCGATCACTGTGGGCACTTTGGACAATAGTTCATTTAAATCACGGCATGTCACCTAATGTGGGAGGGAAGGGTGCCGACAAGCCATGGATCTTGTTTGGGTACAATTTGTCATTCGAACCAGTGGTCAGTGAACCCTCGTACGGATGAAGGATGCAATCTTTCAATGACACAATTCAAATTAATAATGATAAAGCGACAAAAGCCGTTCTATATATATTCATAAGAATTATCTACGAAAAGCAGAATCGAGTGTACGATTCCGTCTATATCATGAGCATGTGTTTATGAATCACTTTCAAACAGTGATGATTCCAGGTGTTTGCGAAAAAGGTGAACGTTTCCTGCCCTACCGGTGGGACCCGTCACAAACACATGCTAAAGCCATTCAATTGTTCACCTGAAGACTCACGGGAACATAATGGTACAAGTCAGAATAGGCCCTGTGAATTGCATCGGACATCCTTGTGGTCACTGATGCGTCACTTGTGGAATTGTCCTCTACATATCTATCAGACCGCCTCCGTGGTCTTGTGGTAGAGCGTCCGCCCGGAGAGCGGAAGGTCCAGGGTTCGATCCCGGGCCGCGTCATACTAAAAAGACGTTAAAAGATTGTACTTGTTGTTACCCTGTCTGGCGCTCGGCAATAAGGGGCTAAAACAAGGACTGGTCGGCTCGGAGTCAGTATACTGTGTCTGAGTGGGGTATTCATGTTAAACTGCGGCATGGTATCTCAGTGAGCTAGCACTATAAATCGGCATCAGTCCGGACTAGTACAAGCAGCCACACACACACATACACGTGCATGCACGTCGCTATATAAGTGCAATAATCTTGGACGCGACGTTAAACCCAATTTCACCTCACCTCTACATATCAATCGTAAAACGTTTTGAAACTTTAAGCTATACTGGGGCCTTGTGTGTTGTGACCTTGATCAGACAACTTTTGAGCAAATATTTACAAACACAGGTATTTCGAAGATGGCAAATAGTCGAAATGACTAATTATATAATCAGATGTGTGAAATTAGACAATAGGGATTTGATTGTATTGAGAGTGGGTGTGGTGCTGACAAACTAAGGATCATTAGTATGGATGCTGGCACGTTATACAACGCAACGCAGCGAATTGAGCCCTCTTAGACGATTGGACCGCATATCCACTGTACTAGGGGGCACGGGGCCCCCTTACCTGGCTAGAAACCAATGATAGTGGGTTCCCGATTTGTCCTGATAATGTTCTAGGTTGGTCACCACCATACCCATGCTCGTGGGTTTCACCAAAGTGGTACACGTCTCAGAAATGCATCACTCTTTGGCTTTCCACCCACACCAAGCTGACACGCCGTGACATTAATGCACTAGTGTTCAAAATGGTTTTACGTCATACTCCCAAAGTACGATATGTTATGGTTTGCCAAACTATTTGCTTCTATTACCAACACTTACTTGTGTAACTGGGATTAAACATTTATGTCGGTTGCAGGTTTAGTCCTTTCCAGCACAATCTAATCATGCGTGTAGACCAACGCGCAACGACGGATTGTTCACTGACGTCGCCTGACCGAAGTGGGCTTAATGCTGGGGCAAAGGTGTCGTGTACTGTGTAATCATACCTTACAGCACCGCCAACAATTGAAGTTGTGCCAAACAAAGTTACTCAAACAGAAAAATTAATGAGCCTTTTCACTTACTTCGATTACCTTCCTTGGGGGCATTGGTATTGTTGATTTAAGTCCCAGCCGTGCTTGCTGCAATGTGATATATGTGATAAGGGAATATGATGACAATATGCTTTCATAGAAACATACCGTTTTTCATTTCTTAATACAGAAACCGAGCCGGCAATGGTCTATGTGTCAAGTAATAACGGTACAACGTTTTCTTTGTGGGCCTTGAACGTACATAAACATGGCGTAATTATATAGACTTGTATTCTTTAAGCTTCGTGTGCAATCGGCTAATGATCGCACAAATAATGCACAAAAAATATGGTATTGCCGTTTTAGTGATAGTCAGTTGTACTGTATTGTATAGATAAGAATATAATATCTTACTCGTTAATGTTGGGGTTAGTGAATAAAAAGTGGACATATTTATCATGGACCCCCTGTGTCTCTTTTGGAGCAAAAGGTCAATACTACCCTATGATTGTCGCAAGAAACAATTAAGATGGTGAATTAACAATGGTGTAACTATCTGATTGTGTGTTACTACGAACGACGAATTTGTTTGGTCCACATTGGATTATTATGGTGTCATAAATATTGCTGACGACGTAAAAACAATAATATTTACTCACTCATTTACCCACTGGTATAACACACGGGGAAAACTATTTCCATAATCATTTCCGCTGAAAGAACATTTCATTGTACGATTCCGACTATATCATCAGTACGTGGTTATTATACCAGGTCTTCGCGGAAGGATGAGCGTATCCTGGCACTCATCACAAATACATGCAAAGACAAATCAAGTGTTCACCTTAACAAACACAGGAACATACGGTACATGTTGAAATAGGGAAATGCAGCATTCTGGACACTGTTGCGTCAAATTTGGAAATGTATCTGCCATAGAATGTTTTTTAAAGATTGACTAAAGCTATAACCCCGACGAAACAACTTTTGAGCAAGAGTCTTATGACGCTCGTTGAATTCTTCAAGCAAACTCACGTTATGACAATATCGACACCAAATATTAATGCTTGAGCTTAAAACGTTCACGTCAAAATATGTTATGGAAATACTATTTAGCGAGTACCCTATCCAGCTGACAGATGCTACATCATGGTACATTGTGCATGAACGTTAACGATAGCAGGAACATTCGATTTTTAAATTTCTGACATATTTCTGAATTTAATCACAGATTTATCAAACTAAATATACCGTACCTAAATGTGTGAGGTGAACGAATATAACTGCGACATCTTCTTTAATAAATTTCATTAATAAGTATAATTATAAAATCATATGTATCTTTCACAATGCACATTCCTGCCTCACGTCTGTAAGTGTGGTTGTGTGTACGTCTGTGTGTGTCTTTGTGTATATCTGTGTGTCTTGTGTATATCTGTGTGTCTTGTGTATATCTGTGTGTCTTGTGTATATCTGCGTGTCTTTGTGTCACTGACTGTGTGCATGTGTGATCGCATATGTCTGTCTGTGTCTATGTGTGTCTATTTATGCGACAAATGTGTGACAGTGACGTCAATTATATGTATCACTCATGTCAAAATGATAGGTTATATTTCGTGCAGCCGTCAGTCCAAGATACATGTTCAAAATAAAATGCATGGTCCTTATCTTACGGCTGCGGAAATCGATAGCCACTGACTTGAGTCTTGTTTGCTGAGTAGGCGACATGTAACATCTTGTAAGAGTAATCGTTTGTACAATAAGAACTATTTACTATTACGTAACGCATTACGTGCAGGCGCTTTGAGGTAGCTTTAAGTTAGTTGTTAAATCATTCACCGAAGATCCGGGATCCATTCTTCAGATGGATACAGGGGCGGTCGGGTAGCCTAGTGGTTAAAGCGTTCGCTCGTCACGCCGAAGACCCGGGTTCGATTCCCGACATGGGTACAATGTGTGAAGCCCATTTCTGGTGTCCCCCGCCGTGATATTGCTGGAATATTGCTAAAAGCGGCGTAAAACAATACTCACTCAGATGGATACAAAGTGTAACGTCCAATGTAGGTGCCCCCTCGTGGTGATATTGTTTGGTTAGTGCAATAAGCGGCGTTACAACACTCACTCACTGTTAAGAAAAAGACGAGAGGGAAACTGTCAAATATGAACAGCTGAAAACCCATCAGTAAGTTACTAGTCAAAACTTTATACATACACCATCTTCCAGGTATTTACACAACGATGTACGACAAATAATTATTTTGTAGTCTAATTGGGAGCAGGTTAGCCTCCCTCAAAAGAGTGTCAATATGTGGACACATCATTGAAAGTAACATCTGGCACACAGATACATCTTATATCTGTATTTACTTTCGCTCACGATTCGCGCAAGCTTCACGTGCCCCATCCATAAACTGCTTTGCGGGTCATTCATTAAGATGTGTACAATCCTACTGACAGTGGCGAGTAGCTTTCCTTAGCTGAAGGCGACTGAAGTCGCTAACGTTAACTTCCCCTGGCAGCCAGTCACTCGGAAATGTCAAAAGACCTCGCGGAGCAATATCGAACTACATTCAGGGAAAGCTCGTTAGGGTGTGCAGGTTCACAACTGTCCTAACCATCTCTCGCTGTCATGTTAAACGTATGAAGAAATACAATCTGTTAAAACTTTTAGAATACATATGCTCGAAGGCCAAATGTATTGTGACGTTTATTTTTTGAATGATTTTCAAAATGTTTCAGTTTGCATACATGATCATATATATGAACATAACCGAAAAAGGTATGAGTCATTTTACTTGGAATGTTTTCACTTTAACGAAAAATTAATTATCAAACCTGGAAAAATGATACACAACTGTATTGAAATTAAGTAAGGATAAAATATAAGGATGAACACCTCCTTTATGACAATTGCACGTGGATTGTTTTCAAATTCGTTCATTTTCTCAAACATTACGCTCGACGTGTGTGCCTAACATCAGTGCTACCCCTCATACTACTGCCAGGGATCGGTGTTGGGTCATGGGGATGCTCGAGGCAGGGCTTCCTATTTGAGACCTGAACAAAACATGACATGGAACTTGTGGAGGAGACAGAAGCACAACAACGGCACGAAACGAATTATGTTCACGAAGATGTACTTTTGAATATCAATGTCGGTACTGATGGATTATAACTTCCTTTCTCTAAAATCGTTTTCAGTCAGCCACACTGAAAGCTAAAGTCATTTCTGGATACCACGAATATTGGCTGTAACATGTTGACATCGGCTACGTGTTTATGGTATTGTTGCAAGGCGACGATAATGACGTCTCATATCAACAGACAAGCACTGACATCTGCAGCTGCAGTTGTGCAGACAGTACACTATCTGTGGCACGTCGACTGAGATGTGTTCATGAAGTTCTCAGATGAATCATGTTTCCTGCTTAAAGATCTGAAGGTAGAACAGAAGCTGACAGAAATAATGCTTAGCCATGAGTACTAGACACTTTCAGTAGGCCGGAGGAGCACCCTCTACCACTCATATAGCTTAGTTGGACGTTAATGCTCGTAATCTGAATGCCGTACTTACTGATGTGAACACACGAAACATTTGTGATAAAGTTCTTCCAGCGACATAGGAAATGCGTTTATCAACCCAAGGACAGATCACACGTTCAGGGAATGGTGCAGAAGTAGGGTTGTTTACTACACAACGACAATCCACACGTTAAGGGAATGGTGCAGCATATGGTATGTTGACTACACGACAGACCAAACGTTGAGGGAATGGTGTAGCAGTAGGTCTGTTTACTACACAACGACAGACCACACGTTGACGGAATGGTCAAGTAGTAGGTCTGTTTATTACACAACCTGGCCACACGTTGAGGGAATGGTGCAGCAGTAGGTCTGTTTACTACACAACCTGGCCACACGTTGAGGGAATGGTGCAGCAGTAGGTCTGTTTACTACACAACCTGGCCACACGTTGAGGGAATGGTGCAGCAGTAGGTCTGTTTGCTGCACAACCTGGCCACACGTTGACGGAATGGTGCAGCAGTAGGTCTGTTTGCTACACAACGACACACCACACGTTGAGGGAATGGTGCAGCAGTAGGTCTGTTTACCACACAACTTAGCCACACGTTGAGGGAATGGTGCAGCAGTAGGTCTGTTTGCTGCACAACCCGGCCACACGTTGAGGGAATGGTGCAGCAGTAGGTCTGTTTACTACACAACCTGGCCACACGTTGAGGGAATGGTGCAGCAGTAGGTCTGTTTGCTGCACAACCTGGCCACACGTTGAGGGAATGGTGCAGCAGTAGGTCTGTTTGCTGCACAAGTCGGCCACACGTTGAGGGAATGGTGCAGCAGTAGGTCTGTTTACTACACAACCTGGCCACACGTTGAGGGAATGGTGCAGCAGTAGGTCTGTTTGCTGCACAACCTGGCCACACGTTGAAGGAATGGTGCAGCAGTAGGTCTGTTTGCTACACAACGACACACCACACGTTGACGGAATGGTGCAGCAGTAGGTCTGTTTACCACACAACTTAGCCACACGTTGAGGGAATGGTGCAGTAGTAGGCCTGTTTGCTACACAACCTGGCCACACGTTTAGGGAATTGTGCAGCAATAGGTCTGTTTACTACACAACGACACACCACACGTTGAGGGAATGGTACAGCAGTAGGTCTGTTTACTACACAACGACACACCACACGTTGAGGGAATGGTACAGCAGTAGGTCTGTTTACTACACAACGACACACCACACGTTGAGGGAATGGTACAGCAGTAGGTCTGTTTGCTACACAACCTGGCCACACGTTGAGGGAATGGTGCAGCAGTAGGTCTGTTTACTACACAACGGCATACCACACTTTGAAGGAATGGTACAGCAGTAGGTCTGTTTACTACACAACCTGGCCACACGTTGAGGGAATGGTGCAGCAGTAGGTCTGTTTACTACACAACCTGGCCACACGTTGAGGGAATGGTGCAGCAGTAGGTCTGTTTGCTACACAACCTGGCCACACGTTGAGGGAATGGTGCAGCAGTAGGTCTGTTTACTACACAACCTGGCCACACGTTGAGGGAATGGTGCAGCAGTAGGTCTGTTTACCACACAACCTGGCCACACGTTGAGGGAATGGTGCAGCAGTAGGTCTGTTTGCTGCACAACCTGGCCACACGTTGAGGGAATGGTGCAGCAGTAGGTCTGTTTGCTACACAACGACAGACCACACGTTGACGGAATGGTGCAGCAGTAGGTCTGTTTACTACACAACCTGGACACACGTTGAGGGAATGGTACAGCAGTAGGTCTGTTTACTACACAACCTGGCCACACGTTGAGGGAATGGTGCAGCAGTAGGTCTGTTTGCTACACAACGACAGACCACACGTTGAGGGAATGGTGCAGCAGTAGGTCTGTTTACTACACAACCTGGCCACACGTTGAGGGAATGGTGCAGCAGTAGGTCTGTTTACTACACAACGACACACCACACGTTGACGGAATGGTGCAGCAGTAGGTTTGTTTGCTACACAACCTGGCCACACGTTGAGGGAATGGTGCAGCAGTAGGTCTGTTTACTACACAACCTGGCCACACGTTGAGGGAATGGTGCAGCAGTAGGTCTGTTTGCTACACAACCTGGCCACACGTTGAGGGAATGGTGTAGCAGTAGGTCTGTTTACTACACAACCTGGCCACACGTTGACGGAATGGTGCAGCAGTAGGTCCGTTTGCTACACAACCTGGCCACACGTTGACGGAATGGTGCAGCAGTAGGTCTGTTTACTACACAACGACACACCACACGTTGAGGGAATGGTGCAGCAGTAGGTCTGTTTACCACACAACCTGGCCACACGTTGAGGGAATGGTGCAGCAGTAGGTCTGTTTACTACACAACGACACATCACACATTGAGGGAATGGTGCAGCAGTAGGTCTGTTTACTACACAACCTGGCCACACGTTGACGGAATGGTGCAGCAGTAGGTCTGTTTACTACACAACGACACACCACACGTTGAGGGAATGGTGCAGCAGTAGGTCTGTTTACCACACAACTTAGCCACACGTTGAGGGAATGGTGCAGCAGTAGGTCTGTTTACTACACAACCTGGCCACACGTTGAGGGAATGGTGCAGCAGTAGGTCTGTTTACCACACAACCTGGCCACACGTTGACGGAATGGTGCAGCAGTACGTCTGTTTACTACACAATCTGGCCACACGTTGAGGGAATGGTGCAGCAGTAGGTCTGTTTACCACACAACTTAGCCACACGTTGACGGAATGGTGCAGCAGTAGGTCTGTTTACTACACAACCTGGCCACACGTTGACGGAATGGTGCAGCAGTAGGTCCGTTTGCTACACAACCTGGCCACACGTTGACGGAATGGTGCAGCAGTAGGTCTGTTTGCTACACAACCTGGCCACACGTTGAGGGAATGGTGCAGCAGTAGGTCTGTTTACTACACAACGACACATCACACATTGAGGGAATGGTGCAGCAGTAGGTCTGTTTACTACACAACCTGGCCACACGTTGACGGAATGGTGCAGCAGTAGGTCTGTTTACTACACAACGACACACCACACGTTGACGGAATGGTGCAGCAGTAGGTCTGTTTACCACACAACTTAGCCACACGTTGAGGGAATGGTGCAGCAGTAGGTCTGTTTACTACACAACCTGGCCACACGTTGAGGGAATGGTGCAGCAGTAGGTCTGTTTACCACACAACCTGGCCACACGTTGACGGAATGGTGCAGCAGTACGTCTGTTTACTACACAATCTGGCCACACGTTGAGGGAATGGTGCAGCAGTAGGTCTGTTTACTACACAACGACACACAACACGTTGAGGGAATGGTGCAGCAGTAGGTCTGTTTACTACACAACGACACACCACACGTTGAGGGAATGGTGCAGCAATAGGTCTGTTTACTACACAACGACATACCACACGTTGAGGGAATGGTGCAGAAGTAGGTCTGTTTACTACACAACGACACACAACACGTTGAGGGAATGGTGCAGCAGTACGTCTGTTTACTACACAACGACACACAACACGTTGAGGGAATGGTGTAGCGGTAGGTCTGTTTGCTACACAACCTGGCCACACGTTGAGGGAATGGTGCAGCAGTAGGTCTGTTTACTACACAACCTGGCCACACGTTGACGGAATGGTGCAGCAGTAGGTCCGTTTGCTACACAACCTGGCCACACGTTGAGGGAATGGTGCAGCAGTAGGTCTGTTTACTACACAACCTGGCCACACGTTGACGGAATGGTGCAGCAGTAGGTCTGTTTACTACACAACGACACACCACACGTTGACGGAATGGTGCAGGAGTAGGTCTGTTTACTACACAACCTGGCCACACGTTGACGGAATGGTGCAGCAGTAGGTCTGTTTGCTGCACAACCTGGCCACACGTTGACGGAATGGTGTAGCAGAAGGTTTGTTTACTAGTTTGACATAGTCAAAAAGGTACAATGGTCTCTGCTGTTAGTAGATATTATTGAAATGGTTTTCAACTGCTTTTGTTTTCTTAATATGATGACTCATAGACGAAAAATAAAGTTACATCGCAGATACTATTATTCAGATCTTTCGTTCTGTGGCTTGCTTTCTCGTGCGTCGTGTCGTGAACATATAGTTGCAAACGCCAGGCCGATGAAGGAGTTAATAAATGACTCGCCAATAGAGAGATTGTGTTGCATCAGGGTTAACAGGAGGACTTGTTGAACTCTCCACCCAATGCCACACTCACAACGGTAAACCACGAGTCCGATTCCAGATCCTTTCAATAACTGTGACGTTTCAGTGAAACAGCCTTCCACTTAGTTACAGTTGCACCTTTATCAACTGCATTCGTGATCAATGTTGGCGTGGATGTGTCATACACGCATCAATCTGAAATGTGCTGGTTAACTTCCATCTTTAACGGACATCTTTACGCCAATGGACGTAATATGGAATGGAAGGAACACGTTAACCCTAGTGCCCCATTTTTACCCCATTTCCATTCTCTTAGTTTGAAGGTAAATTTGTCACTGTGTACAATCGAGTGATTAACACCCCCAGTAAAATATTGTAATACTTATATAATACTCTGAGACATGATGTTTAAAGTAAGCTTTCAATGCTGATACCTTTCCCAAGTAACAATGGGACCAGGGGAGTGAGTGAGTTGGGTTTTACGCCACGTTTGGCAACATTTCAATCTTATCACGGCGGGGGATGCCTTCCATGGCTTCGCATATCTGGGAATAAAAGCCTGGTCTTCGGAGGGACGGACCAACGCTTTAAACAAAGTCTGCCCAAACGCTCCGTAATGTTTACATCCGACTGTCATCCGCACATGGGTACAATATGTGAAGTCTATTTTTGTAACTTGATTGGCATGGATGGTCTATGTTAGCGAGGTAAAACCATACTCACCCAAGACAAAAGTGTCACAGGTCATAGACAAATTGGTTGGTGAATGAAATCTATGAGCACGGGTGCGGTGCTGAGAATTAAACACATTAATGATCGCGATCGGGATATTTCGTGTGTACCAACAGATTCCGGCAAAACTTGATCAATCTAATTCATTGAACCAGTATTGCCCCTCGGTGTTACCACAGCAGTATAGTATGTTTACAACCTCGTGTATTATTTACATTCTTGAGAATAAATTTTCATCATATGTTTGTCAAGCTCAGAATGCGAAAGGTCGAAAAATGTCAATTTCATATAAACATCGAATAGTTGCCAAAAAATATTTTGCCCGGTGTTTTGTGCTGGTACTCAGAGTTTTTGAGGAATTTTGCTTGTGCCATGTACACGTTGTTGGACCGTTTTTGGTTGATTATAATTAGTATGGATCCCTTTAGGGATTACATCATCTTATATTTCTTATATGAATCGTTATATGTTAAACGTTTCTGGACCTTCATAAATCAGTTATTAACTTTATCACATTTTCACGAACACCTGGTATCATTACTATTTGATAGTGATTCATAAATTCATTTACATGCTCATGATATGGTCAGAATCGTACAATCGACTCTGCTTTAAATTTCTTTCGGGCATTGAAAGGGTTTTGACGCTTCATTTTTCATAAGAAAGTACAGTATACTACGGTTATAACGAACTGACGGATATAACGAACTTACTTTTTTGGTCCCAACTACTTGCTGTAGGTATGCTGTATATGTGCTTATAACGAACTACGGTTACAACGAACTAAAATTAGTAGTCCCTTTGAGTTCGTTATAACCGTAGTTTACTGTATACCGAAACGCATTTTTTAAATATTAATAGTGTATGTTTATGGAAGGTCAGATAGGTGATAGCATTGTTCGACATAACGTAACAAATGCGATTGGGCGATGCTTGACGTGTTAAATGACGCTGTGAAGAAAATGTGCAATGCATGTAGCAAGGTATCCTTGCACATAAGGTAATAAAACTGTGGCATGGCAAACTAACGTTATCAGTTAACAGTATAATACCCGAAGACATGGCAAGAGTTACTGTGACGTCATCTACAGCGATTGCGCATGGACGTGTCATCAGTCGTCACACCATACGTAGCCGACCTCGAGAGCATGGTATCAGGGCTATCGACCATTCAGAGGAATGACATTGGCAAGACAACACCGGCGTAGGCGTTACGTTGGATACGCTAAGTTCAACTGGCAACGTGTGTTATGCTGTGATGAGAGCGGATTCGAGCTGTTCAGAGTCGACGGGAGAGCACAGATCTATCGACGCGTGGGAGAAAGAACGGCTCCTTGTTGAATTCAGAAGACCGTATCGTTTGGCGGTGGCAGTGTGATAGTTTGGGGTAGGAAATGAGACAGAAATTGTTGTCATTGAATAAAATTGTAAAAACGTTATATTGACCTCGTGTTACGTCCTGTCGGGTTACCGTTCTTGCATCTCAACCTCTGGATCTTGTTTCTTGAGATTGAGACACGTTAAGCACACGAAATCGACGAGTATCAAGTTAAAGCATCGTTACAGGATGCCTGGTGGAACGGCTGATAGGCCACGAAGTGGAACACCCCGCTTTAGAGTGAGTGAGTTGGGTTTAACGCCGCTTTTAACATTATTCCAGTCATATCACGGCGTGTCAGCTTAATGTGGGAGGAAAGCCCGAAGTGATGCAGGTCTCAGACGTTTACCACTTTGGTGAAACCCACGAGCACGGGTATGGTGCTGACAAACCTAGAAACATAATCGGGACGAACCGGGGTTCGAACCCACAATCATAGGTTTCTGGCGTGCCCAAGGGACGCAACTCTGCACAGCGAATCGCGGCCCCTTAGACGACTTGGCCACCCGTGCCCCCACCCCGCTTTAGAACCGCAACTGAGGACCGCTATCTCCGCACCTTGCACCCATGTATCATATGCTTCACTGTAACGTCACCTGCGTGGACTGGCGCTTAGACACGAGCATGGTATCAGGGCCTATCGACCATGATGGGAACACCGAGTCCAACGCGGGCGTAAGTGGCAACGTGTGTTATTTGCTGATGAGAGCAGGTTTTAGCTGTTCAATGCAGACGGAAGAACATGGATTTACCGTTTGGCGATGGCAGTGCGGTGATTTGGGGTGGGATATGTGTCCGACAGAGGATACTGGTTGTCAATGATGGAAATCTAAACGCCCAGAGTTACATTGACCTCATGTTACGTCTCGTCGTGATACCGTTCTTGCAGCGCAATCCCAGGGTGTTGTTTCAGCAGGGCAATGCAAGACCGCACATAGCTTCTGGCTACGAACAGCGTCAATGAGTTGCCATGGCCAGCCATTTCACCAGGTATGCCACCCATGGAACATCTTTGGGATCATCCTGACCAGAATATTCGACCCCGTCCCAATTATGCAATACACAGAAATCAGATGGTACAAGCAGTGAGAGAGGACTCGAGGGCTAACGAACTCTGTCCGACGCCATGTGCACGTCTGACGAACTCTGTCCGACGTCATATGCACGCTTGTATGCTTAAACGGGGAGGCCATAGACTATCATTTAACTCAAATCTCGTCGTGAGAGTAACCCGTGAAGTCCCCCAGTTTACCCCTTGTGCTGTGCGATGGCCAGTAGGGTGTTTATCAAGGTCTCTGATCTTGCCAAATGATTATACTTTCATAAAACAACATTTGCATCCACATGTGGTTTATGTTCTTTGGTCATTTTACTGATCTGTATACAGTAAACTACGGTTATAACGAACTCAAAGGGACTACTAATTTTTGTTCGTTATAACCATAGTTCGTTATAAAAAGTTATACAGCATAACTACAGCAAGTAGTCGGGACCAAAAAAGTAAGTTCGTTATATCCGTCAGTTCGTTATAAGCGTGTTCGTTATAACCGTAGTTTACTGTATTGTCTTATGATGGTCAGTTTTAGTACGTGTTGCCGTTTAGAACTAAACCAGGATGACATTTGTATTTTATTAATGTGCAGTTCGACTGTGTTAATTCATATGTATGCAATAGCATGATGTATTAAACCACCGTGGATTGTCGTTGTACGTCCATTGCGCCCAGAACAATGTAAATACATCAAGCAAAATGATATTTTATAATAAATAAATATAAAACGTCAACGCCAGAGTTTAACCAGTCTCGATTATCCAAAAACTTTCCACTGGGTGCAAAAGATCCCCACCAACCCCTACCGTGATTTGATAGAAAGATATATCAGCGACCGTCGATACACCGATTTGTGCCAATATATCTTACATACTCACGGTGGGTATCCTCTATGTACACCAAGAACAAAGGTAAGGTATGCGTATTCTGCAACGTTTGTACTTACAACGTTCATGTATATGTGTTGTTTCTTCACCAGGTCGCCTTAGAGTTTGGTTGCAGTGTGTGATAAACAATGTTTCTTCAGTGGGTGAAAAAGTAGGTGCATCATAAAAGATAAGAATAATCACAAATAACATTAATCTTGAAGAGACGTAATGACACCGAAGCTTCTTATATGGCGGAATTGCGTATAAATAAGACTTAAAGGATTAGCAGCTGGACAGGTAATGTTTTATTTGCGTCCTTGAACTGAAACGGTAAGGCATATCCAGCTGAATCCTCAGCTGTGGCCAATATGCAATTTAGTTATACAAACGCTATTTACATCGTGTACTAAATAAAGAATGCGGACATAAACTGACATGACAAATTGAACTGTTTTATATATTTATTAATTATTAGTTACCGAAGTAAATTTTAGATTTGTCTTTATGTGTTTATGATTAGTACCAGTATGGTGGGACAGGATAGGTTCACCTTTTAGCGAAGATCTGCCATCATCACGATTGAATATAAAGTGATTCATAAACACATGTTCATGATAAAGTAGGAATCGTACAATCGATTCTGCTTTTAGCAGAGATTTCTTATGCCTATGGAAAGATGTTGCCGCGTTTATTTACATCAGTTCTCGTCTAACTATCCTCGATGTGTGCATGTACTGTTGGCCTTAGCCAAAGGTGCGGTTAAGTGGTGGTGTTTATGGTGAGCAAATTAACAGTCGATGCTATTGACCTCCTACCAACCATGATATACCGGTATATATCTACACATAGATGTCCCTTTAAGGTGAGAACAAAAGAATCTTATTTGAAATCTCTGAACGCCCTTGCAAACAGTGACGTAAAATTCGTGTGCCTTTCAGGATGAGAGTAATAAAAACAAGAAGAAAGGGGATGTCTGTCTCCAGTATGGTTTCGTTGCATATAATTAATCGTCCCGACATATACGGATCGTTGTTTAAAGTTGAAAGATGTACCGCAGTGCCTTTGTGGATACGATGATATCATTCGAATCACGTACAGTAAACTACGGCTATAACGAACACGCTTATAACGAACTGACGGATATAACGAACTAACTTTTCAGTCCCGACTATTTGCTGTAGTTATGCTGTATATATGCTTATAACGAACTACGGTTATAACGAACTAAAAATAGCAGTCCCTTTGAGTTCGTCATAACCGTAGTTTACTGTACATGTAGGCGTTTAACTGTACGGGTATCATATGCATGTTTTGAGATTGTGACAGGACTTTAAAACAGTTTCGGATGTTGTTTGCATTTAATTGGTGGTATGATTTGTTTTGGAATTGTGATTGTAAATTATTTTATTATGATAATAACAACTCGGGGTAGGATTTACGAAAAAAATGCTAAATGTGATTGCATATATTTTAAATCACAAGCCCGGCTTAACATTCGCAAGTTGTCGACACGATCTCGCGTCAGCAGGTCAAATGGAACATGTGAATTCCACGCCTAAACGGCTCCAAATACGTATCACGATATTTATTGATACTTGTGTTTGGCGTTTCGTGACACCCTGTAGTGTACCTAGAAATAAAACGGTAAACAGATTCCCTGTAAGTATCAACTGAGTGAGTGAGTATGGTTTTACGCCGCTTTTAGTAATATTCCAGCAATATCATGTCGAGGGACACCACAAATGGGCTTCACACATTGTACCCATGTCGGGACGTCTTCGGCGTGACAAGTGAACGCTTTAACCACTAGGCTACCCGACCGCCCCCATTCAGCTGAAGACACCACCGAAATGTTTTTACCACTGAAAACAAGAGTTCACTTTTGTTACCCCGTTTAGAAACTAAAACCTTTTGTTGTGCCTCGTCATTTGTTATATAAGGGTTACCTTTCCTTGCGCTCGGCATTAAGAGGCTTAAACAAGACTTAGTACTGGTCAGCTCGGAGTCAGTATACTGTGTCTGAGTGGGGTATTCATGTTAAACCGCGGAAGGTATCCCAGTGGGCTAGCACTATAAAATCGGCATTTGTCCGGACTTAAACAAGCAGCCACACACACACTAACACACGCGCGCGCACGCACACACACACATGCATGCACTTCACTATATAAGTGCAATATTACCACTTCATCGCCTCACAATATAAGGGTGCTGAGGGAAATCAAAGCTTTTTATTAAACTAATGCTATATAGTTTACATGTAATTATATAATACACGTGCACTGTCTTCACAAGGGCATGGGTGTTCTGGAACC